>NW_016830546.1:253485-278379 GCF_001698545.2 Rhinopithecus bieti
TTTTTTTTTTTTTTTTTTTTTTTAGACCCTGGTTCTGTTGATTTTCCACAATCTTGCAGCTGGTCACCTTCTGTGTTAGGCATGTGGCTTTTCCTAAGGCTCCCAGTCCTTTGGGCACATGCTTCCAGGAGCCAATTGTTGACCATCTTGAAAGTTTTCACTTGTATGTGCAGATACTGCTCATGCTAAATTTCAAACCCAGGACAAAGGAAGTACATTTTCACACTTTCTACTTGTGTCCTTAAGGCAACTGCCCTCTGTCGGCCTCACCATAGTCCACAGGACACAGCATAAATGCAGGGGACTGTTGACCTTGGTAATACTGGCTTCTCTTTTCTTACCATTGTGATTGTAGAAACCGGCTAAATTGCAGAATTTCTTAGCTCTCCTCTGTAGTCAGAGAAAAATCACCCTCATGTTTTCATCCCTGCTAGCCCTGACTCACTGTCCAGGTGCCACCTCTTGGGAAATAGAGTAGATGTGATGATGTGAGCTGGTGACTGCACAGTTTCTAGAATTGAGTTTTGGAGATTTGGTCTGATTAGTCTCTCTGGCCAATTTGATAAAGAGAAAAGACACTATGATCTTAAATAAATTGTTTATCTTGCCCAGTCATCTCTGCATCATTCATTCAACAAAGATTTAAGAGGCTAAAACCCTTAATGCTTAATGGAGAGGATCAAACCTGTATTCAAAAGAAGCTTTGATTAAAAGTGAGTGTCACATGCTCTGTGGAAGGTAGTAAGAACCATCTCTACTTTTCTCCCTCCTGATCTCAGTGAAGCACAGATTCCTTTACTCCGCTTGCTCAACCCATTCTCTTTGGTTGTCTTTCCCTTTCTCCTCACTCAGAGGTTTTCTTTGCCTTGTTCCTTCCTAGGGAAGCCCTAACCTCCAGGCAGCCACTTTTACTTGCTTGTGGGCCTTTTATACAGCCTCCATTCCCATACCAAGAATCAGATTGGACCAGCTACTCAGGAGGCTGAGGCAGGAGAATCACTTGAGCCCAGGAGTTTGAGGCCAGCCTGGGTAACACAGTGAGACCCTAGAACCACCCCCGATCTGAAAACATAAATTTTAAGAAGAGAAAATCAGTAAATGTACTTTATATTTAACAGGCTGCACGAGGAAACTCCTGCCTATTAGGAGTATTGCCCTTCAGGCTCTCCACAGCTCTGAATCTTTATAAAGAGTGCTGGGAAATAGAGGCTCCCCAGCTGCCTTCCCCTTCCTTATTTCTCTATCAGCTCCTGCTGTGGAGCAGCCCCTCCTCCTCTTACTCCCACCATTTTGCCCTTATAACTAATCCCGCTGAATTCTAAGCAGGTGCTCTGCAGAAAATGGGTGTGTCTTGCAAACATTCCAAGCTGCCCACATATGTCTTACTGCCTGACAAACACATCTAGACAGGCTGCTCTTACCCAAGACAGATTCTACTTGTTGCTGTTTTCATTTCTTCCAGTTCATGAAGTCAGACGGCCCTCTTCCACCTTCTTGTCCTGCTGTTATTTACCATCACCTGCTCCTCTCCCCGAGTTTTTTTCCAAGTCTTCCCTAGATATCACAAATTCCCTGACAGCCACATAATTCTTGGGACAATATCTTTTTGGCCTCTTTTCATCATTTTTGGGGAGGCAGAAACCCCCAGTCCCACCCACCAGTCAAAGAAGTAATCATTAGGTATAATTTGTGGGATCTTTGCAACTTGATTTCCTTTTAACTCTCTCTTTTTCCTAGGACTTCTTCCAGCACAGGAGAGGGCAGGTTTTCTCCACAGCCATTTGTTTTTACCTGGCACCAATCACTACCACTTGTTTCTCTAAAAATTTGAGCTGATTTTGTTAAGTTCTCAAACACCCCAGGTGCACATCTTAGATATTTCAGAACACACTTTTAATCAAAGTGTCCTTTGTATACAGTTTTGATCCTCTCCATTAAGTATTAAGAGTTTTAGACTCGCTTTTAAAGCTGAATTCTGTTGTGTCCTCACAGTTTACTGTCAATGTCAAAGCCATGTCAATTCAAAATGACTTGGTGGTCTTGTTTGGATTTTGATGGTTTACTGTGAATAGTTCTACTTTGCATTTCTGCCCTTACAGGCATAAAATGGTCTACAAGCTTGAACCATCTCAGGTAAAAGGAATAGCAGCGCTCCAAGAGCCTGTGGTCAGGACTGGAAAGTGTTTGTTTTATGTTTGTTTTGCTAGTAGATGTCAGCTTCAGTCTTCATAGAAATTGCTTTAAGGATAAACTCCCAAAACCATTGCAATGACATAATTGGCCATGGAGATAGCTTCATAGCTATTCTTGGCATCCTTATAAAGAATAATGGTATCCCTACAGTTAATAATGGGTTATAGCGGATCTACAGTGTGTTGGGAGGTGTCTGTGGTTAATTTGCTGATTCACTGTGAATGAGTAAGTTCACTTATAGAGTAACTTCCTAACTAACTGGTCTTTGTTCAATAACTTTTATTAAAACATCTGAAAAAGCCAAAAACAAATGCATACCATTGGTTTTCCTCTAATGAATCATTCTTGAAAATGTGAATTTAGTATGTTTTTTCCAGATCTGCAAATAAGTGTTTCTCAACTATTTTTTTCCAGTGTATGCCTTCCTTCTGATAAACATGAAAGTCTCTTGATTGTTCCCTAAAACTTCTGATACAACTTTTGGGAGGAGGCTGCCTCCAACTATTTGGAGAGTTAGTACCTTCTATATAGCCCTAAGAGCCAAGAAGATACTGTCAAACTCACTGTTTTGTAGTCTATGTCACACACACACACACACACACACACACACACACACACACACACACAAAGCAGAGATGGTTTTTAGTGTTTGTTTTCCAAATATAAATATATAATTGATAAGCTCTGGAAACTCACTTATTTCTCCCCTCCTCCTGGTGTTTCTGATATATACCTCCCACCTGCTGCAGGATCCAGCCAATTCACCATTTGAGAATCATTGCTCTGGTTGTTATGTTTAAAAAATTAAATCAAGCTGGGTGCTCTGGCTGGAACCTATAATCCTAGCTACTTGGGAGGCTGAGGTGGGGAATCACTTGAGCCCCAGAGTTATCAACAAGTCTGGGCAACATAGCAAGACCCTGTCTCTTTAAAAACTTTTCAAAAATTAGCACGACCTGTAGTCCCAGCTATGTGAGAGGATTGCTTGAAATTTTTCAAAAATTAGCACGACCTGTAGTCCCAGCTATGTGAGAGGATTGCTTGAGTGCAGGAGTTGGAGACTAGCCTGTGTAATATGGCGAGACCCCCTCGCCGCTGTCTCAAAATAAATAATTAAATCATTTTTTCTCTTTTTTAATAGCATGAATATATCACAAGTTATTCAGTAATTTCCCTATTGAGGTTGTCTCCACCTTTTTTCTTTTTTAAGAGACAGGGTCTCACTGTGTTGGCCAGGTTTCAGTGCAGTGGCTATTCACAGGCACAGTCATGGCACATGACAGACCCAAACTCCTGGTCTCAAGCAATCCTCCTGCTTCAGCCTCCCGAGTAGCGGGGATTATAGGAACAAGCCACCATGCCCGATTTGTTTCCATCTTTTTAATCATTGTAAAAAGAATGCCCCAATCAATCAATCTTTTTTTTTTTAATGTGATGAGGTCTTGCTATGTTGCCCAGGCTGGTTTTGAATTCCTGGGCCCTGCAAGCAGTTCTCCTACCTCAGCTGCCCATGTAGCTGGGATTACAGGCATGTGCCACTATGCCTAGCTAATTTTGTTTTATACATACGCCCACAGGTGAAAGAGCATCAGCCTCTTGGATACAATAGGTTTTCTTTAGTCAGAGGTGTATTAGTAGCTGTCCATCTCTGGTGGATCTTCCAACCACACAGACTCTTAAGAGAAGCTTGAATACACTGTTCATCTTGCACAACATCAGTTAAGGGCAGCACTTTCCTTATATCCTTGTCTTTTAGAGGCGCGTTCTTCAAATTGCAGATTTAAATCCATTAGTAGGTCATGAAATCATTCAGAGAGTCACTATCAGGGTTGTTTTAATGAAATAGGATAGGATAGAAAATATCAGGGAGCATCACATGTAGTAAAAGTATGATTGTTCCACAAATTTTTTTTTTTTTTTTTTTTTTTTTTTTTTTGAGATGGAGTCTTGCTCTGTCACCCAGGCTGGAGTGCAGTGGCCGGATCTCAGCTCACTGCAAGCTCCTCCTCCCGGGTTTACACCATTCTCCTGCCTCAGCCTCCCGAGTAGCTGGGACTACAGGCGCCCGCCACCTCGCCCAGCTAGTTTTTTTGTATTTTTTAGTAGAGACGGGGTTTCACCAAGTTAGCCAGGATGGTCTTGATCTCCTGACCTCGTGATCCGCCCGTCTCGGCCTCCCAAAGTGCTGGGATTACACGCTTGAGCCACCGCGCCCAGCCTCCACAAAATTTTCACTTGTGTCTACAGGGTTATCACATAAAATCTATTTCTTATTCTGAGCCACAGTTGAAAGTTTTGAGAAACATACCTTGGGGTTTCTGAGGAAAATATAGTGGTCTGCAAATGTAAATGCTCATAATAAAAATATGCTCAAATAAAAATGTGAAGAATTATCTGTCAGTTTTGTATTTTCTCTCTTGGGGTGCCTCTCTCACTGTGAGTTAGGGAGTTGCATCCCACCCAGCCATCGAACACGCTGTTGCCCATGAGGCATTTGAGCAGCATGTGGGGACTACAAGGCCCAGCCCTGTCGCTTCAAGAACCCCCTGGGTCCAAAGCCTCAGCAAAAAATTTAACATATACATACTCTTCTCTCCATCCCCACCCCACCCTGGCTAGATTCCCTCATTAGGTCATATGAACTTTTAAAAGAAGATGAAAAACAACATGAGCATTCTGAATGCTTTAGACCGTATGTTCCAAATACACTCATCAACAGACAGAGAACTAAAGCCCAAAGCAACTAACAATAGGTTCTGAATCACAGAACAGGGGACCCAAAACAAAAGCAAGTCGCCAAGTTGCCAACCCTAAGATTTTCTTTATTATCTAATTAAGGTACCATGTGGGAAAACTGGAAAATACAGATTACAAAAAGATTAAAAGTACATACAGTACAAAATTTATATCATAGCATGAGCATTTTTGTAACTTGCTATTTTGTGAATATGTTTGCATATTTTGAGTATCTTTCCCACCAATAAATATACTTCTACGTCAGTGTTTTCCAGGTTGTTTAGTCTTTCATGGTAGGTACATAATTTATTTCCCTATTGTTTAATATTTGTTTCTAGCTGATGGAAAAAAATGATTCCTGAATCACAATTTTTTATGGATTTATTTGGGGATTAAGATATTTTCCTTTTAATTACAATTTATTATTAGTTGTCCACTGAGGCATGAATAACCTAAATGATTTCCTGAATTTGCTCAATAAATCTTTCTTCAATAAATCTCCTGTGCCACTGCCCTTTAAGGCAGTATTAAGTATTTAAAGTCAATGTTCCTTAGTCACATACTTCAGTTTTACAAATAAATTTATAAATGGAGTCAGGGAGGTGGTTCTTTCCTCTTCTGTCAATCAGTTTATAAATTCAAGAATATTAATTTCCTTGGTAGCAGTAGTGGCAAGGCAAGCACCTGAGCAGGGTAGGAGTTCACATCACTGTGGCACATACAAGCAGTGTTTCCGAAAAGAAGATGGGGCTGTCATCAGATAGTACATGTAGTAAGATTTCATTTTTTAAAGCAAAAAGAATTCTCCACAATTAATTAGCTAATTGGAAAATGTTTATTAAGAATCTATTCTGTTAGATGCTTAACAGACACATTGCTAGGCAATGGAGATAAGGACTGTGTGGGATAAAACAGTCTAATGGGGAAACTGACATTGATCAGTAATCATCCTATTGAATATGTAATGACAAAGGTAAGTGCCCAGAGCAGAAGGGCATGGTGCTGTGAGCACTCCGACCTGGACTGGAGTCAGCAGTGACTTCCCCGAGGAAGTGAGACTTGAGCTAAGCTCTGGTAGATGAATAGGCAGTAGTCAGGTGGGGAGGAATGTTCAAACTTCCTCCAGACGGAGAGAGTATAGCAAATAAAGACTGAAATAAGGCCATTATGATTGGGACACAGAGTAAAGAAGGAAGGCCAGACCTGCAGGGCCTCACAGGCCACAGTAAAGAGACTGATTGTGGGGACTTCTCCTGAAAACTGTAGGAAGCACTGAAAGTTTTAATCAGGGGGTAACATGACACCTGAATGTTCCAGGGACATCTTTAATTCAGCATGTATAAAATCCAATTTAATTATACCTTTTATTTCCAATTTCTGTAAGTGGCACTACCATTCTTCTAGTTAGTCCATTTAAAACTGCCCTCTTTTTCCGGGCGCGGTGGCTCACGCCTGTAATCCCAGCACTTTGGGAGGCTGAGGCGGGCGGATCATGAGGTCAGGAGATCGAGACCATCCCGGCTAACACGGTGAAACCCCATCTCTACTAAAAATACAAAAAATTAGCCGGGCGTGGTGGTACGCGCCTGTAGTCCCAGCTACTCAGGAGGCTAAGGCAGGGGAGGCGGAGGTTGCAGTGAGCCAAGATCATGACACTGCACTCCAGCCTGGGCAACAGAGCAAGACTCTGTCTCAAACAAACAAAACAAACACAAAACAAAAAAACTGCCCTCTTTCCCTTTGTTCTTCATCCAATCAATTATCAATTTATTCCTAGATTTCCCTCATTCTATTTCTATGGTAACAGATACACTCTGTCATTATTATTCCTGCTGTCATCATTTCCGTTTAAACCCTCTACCTCTTGCCTGGACTATGATATTAATAGTAACCTTCGAATTGGCCCTACCTCTCCTCCTACCTGCTGTCACCTTTTTCCCCAAACAAACTGAGCATAACCGCCTATGCATCCTTCAGGGTCCACTTGGTCCACCAGCAGTGTGGTGGGTCTCGGCGTCCTTTAGGTACTCTCAGCACTTTAACTTCTTTGGTTTCTAATATTAAGTAGCTTGAGTGGTGAGACTGTTCTCCTGTCTTCTGTTTCCTATGATGAGCAGTTAGTGCCTTGCACATAATACTGTTCAATAAGCCTTGATTAGAATGGATTGAGAGCAAGGCTAAAATGGACTCTGCTCCACTTTACTTAGAAAAACCATTCCCCAGCTGACTTCTACAAAGTCTCCTCAGGCTAGGAAATAGCAGACCAGCTTTGCAATGTGCCCTGTCATGCCCTCACTGTCCAATGCTGTGCTCTGGTACTGCAGAGAAGAGCAGGGATGATGTTACTTTTTAACCTGTAAAGGATATGGACCCTTCTTGAACAGTTCAGAAGAATTAAAGCAGAAAATATGGGAGTGACATTGGTGCAGCCTTACCTTAGAAGTGTGAGAGGTACCTTAGAGCTTTGTAATAGACCAGTGTCTGTAATAGATAAACAGACCCACAAAGAGGCACAGTTACTAATGAGAGGGGGCAAAGGAGTGTTTGTGTGACCTTGACCATATGGATATGGGTGGCAGACTTCCCTTACTGACTAATTCAGGAATCCTCTAAAACTAGGAGTTTATTGACTTAAAAAGTAGGCATTTGATGAGGATTAGCCCCAGATGGATTGTTCATGGTACTTACTGAAGGAGCTTTTCTTGTGTCAAAAGGCCTGAACTGTGTTGCTACCAGCTTGCTTTAAGCCTTGAGTCTTCCTGCAGGGTAGAGGAGAAATTTGGATTCTGAAGTCTCCAACCATTTAGAAGTAGCAGAAGTGTAGGACCCCTGGACTAAATTGGTTTTAGGACAGGAAGGGAGACAGATATCATTTCATGCACATAGAGTGCTTTCCAGTCTATGAAGCACCCTTAAGCCCATTTTCTTACATTATCCTTGTAACATCCCTGTGAAGTGGGCTGGGGAGATAGCCCTCATTCCATAGATGGGAAAACCAAAGTTGCAAGGCTTGTCAGAAATTGAACCAAAGTCATTCAGGCAAGGTGGTAGGCCTGTGATCCCAGCTACTCAGGAGGCTGAACCAAGGGAATCACTAACGCCCAGGAGTCCAAGAACAGCCTGGGCAACATAGTAAGACCTCATCTTTAATAAATAAATAAATAAAATAAATACATAAATACATAAAATTTAGGAAAGAAGTAGAACCAACATCTTCTGATCCTTAACGTGCTGTCTCCACCCCCACCATGTTCTAGAAGAGGGAGAAACTGTTTAATAGCACTTGCCACTTAGGTTGAAACTGATTGGCCTGACATCCTCAGCCATTGGCTGAATTTGTGCCCCTCTGCTTTTTGTCCACAGAGCCATGGGGGTGTTGATGTCCAAGCGGCAGACAGTGGAGCAGGTGCAGAAGGTGAGTCTGGCTGTGTCTGCCTTCAAGGATGGGCTGCGGGACAGGCCTTCCATCCGACGCACAGGTGAGCTGCCAGGGTCCCGCCGTGGCACTGTAGAGGGCTCCGTCCAGGAGGTGCAGGAGGACAAAGAAGCAGAAGCAGGAACCTCGGTGGTCCAGGAAGAGAGAAGTGCCGGCCGTGCAGCCTGGGAGCGGCTCCGAGATGGGCGCGGCGTGGAGCCTGAGGAGTTTGACAGGACCAGCCGATTCACGCCTCCTGCCTTCATCCGCCCCACCCGGAAGCTGGATGATGACAAACCTCCAGAAATCTGCCTGGAGCCCAGAGAGCCTGTGAGTATCCAGTTAGGACAGGATCCTCAAGTCTTAGCGTATCAGGGGGCCTGTGAGTATCCAGTTAGGACAGGATCCTCAAGCCTTAGCGCATCAGGGAGCAGGACAGGAAAAATGGATGTGGATAAGGTGATCCTCAAAGCTGGAAAAATGGAGCTGAGTCCAAAACAATCTTTGAATTTCTTCTATAAGAATAAAATGTTTGTTATATCCTGGATTCATCTTAGTTAAAGGCTTGGGGCAGTGGATGATAAAGAATGATGCTATGGCAGGTATTCTGTCGACTCTCCCCCTCTTGCCCGCTGCTATGGGTTTTCAACCATGGATAGCACTACCCTCTGTAGGAGGCATTAGGAAATTTGGGAGGGAGGAGTTTGGGGAGGTCACAACACCAGGTGGCTACTGGTGTTTGGTACCAAGAAAAGCAGGGATGATAAATGTCCTGCAATGCCTGGAACAATCTCTCACAACAGATTGTTCTTTCTAAAAGTGCCAGTAGCTCCCTGTTCATAAACATGGTCACAAAGGCATGAGCAACTGGAAGGACCTCCTGGTTCTTGTCCTCCAGAAAGAAAACCTCAACAATGGCTTCAGTTGGAGCTGTTCCTCTAGGCCAATCTGGGAAGGCTCAGCCCCATGCAGGTAGCTCTGTGCTTCGTGGCCTTGGAATCTTGCTGCCTATGCTTTCACATCCCTATTTCCTCCTGCCATCTTTCTGCAGGTTGTCAACGATGAGATGTGTGATGTTTGCGAGGTCTGGACAGCTGAGAGCCTCTTCCCGTGCAGGGTCTGCACCAGGGTTTTCCATGATGGCTGCCTGCGCCGCATGGGCTACATCCAAGGAGACAGTACAGCGGAGGTGATGGAGATGGCCCACACGGAAACAGGCTGGAGCTGCCACTACTGTGTAAGTCTGGACTGCAGGGACAGCAGAGGACTTGGCACTTTTCCTGGAGGCCCAGTCTTAGAACATTTGATTTTAGGCAGTGACCTAAAGAATTTTCCAATGGGCTGGGCATGGTGGCTCACGCCTGTAATCCCAGCACTTTGGGAGACCAAGACGGGAGGATCACGTGGTCAAGAGATTGAGACCATCCTGGCCAACATGGTGAAACCCCATCTCTACTAGAAATACAAAAATTAGCTGGGCCTGGTAGCACATGCCTGTAGTCCCAGCTACTCGGGAGGCTGAGGCAGGAGAATCACTTATACCTGGGAGGCAGAGGTTGCAGTGAGCTGAAATCGTGTCACTGCACTCCAGTCTGGTGACAGAGACTCCATCTCAAAAAAAAAAAAAAAGAATTTTCCAATGGTACATACAAGAGACCTAGAGCTAGGATGGGGTTTCTCAACCTCAGTACATTTTGGGCTGGTTAGTTATTTGTTTGGGGGGCCAAGTGCATTGTAGGATATTTAGCAGCACCCCTGGCCTCAATCCCCTAGATGCCAGTAGCATACATCTCAGTGTGAAGGTAGCAAAATCACCCCCGGTAGAGAACCTCTGAGCTAGGAGATTGACTGGGGCCTAATTACTCAAAAGTAATTCTGCTTGGAGCAGTTCTTTCTCTAATAGTCTATAGTTGTCATTCACCGTATCCATCTGAAGACTAACCTGAAATCCTAACTAGCTGCTTCCAGTAGGGGTAGATTCTATCACAGGAAAACTTCCTAGGCCTCAGATCCTCACTCAGCCTGCCACCTGACTCATAAGCATTGGCGTTTCCTCTTTGAAGTGGTTATTATGTGAATTAAATGACAAAGCTCTATTGATTCAGAACTTCGCAGATTATATATAAATGCCTTCTAACTTTTAATGAAGGACGGAGTCTAAGGTTTCCATTGAAAGCCAGATTTATATCCATTTCTCACTACACCTGAATAGAGTTCAAGTCTTGCCTTATGGATCTGTTGTCTTGCAGATATCGTCATTGTTTATTGATTTCAGAGTGAGGAGCACCTGCTGATCCCCCTCTTCTTCCTGCTGCTTAGACGAAAGCAGAGATGTGCCACTTTCTAACAAATATCTCTTCCTCTGTGGCTTGTTATGGAACAGTTATTTTCAGCTGCTTAAACACCTGTCCCCCTGGAGTACACTGCAGCAGACCCTGCTGTACCAGCGACCTTCTCTAGTGCCTGTCGCCCCTTCCAGATGCCAGCCTTTCATCTCAGCCACTCTGTTTTGCCATGTACTGCTGCCACAGGCCTGGGGTGAAGGGGTCACCTCCTTAACCTCCAGGAACACACTGCTCCCTCCCCAGATTCCTGACACAGTCCTACCATCATTGCCACCATGGTCTACTGGGCTTTTTACAAAGCCTCCTTCCAAGTACCTCTCCTTTCTTTCCTTCCCTTCACAGCCAACGAAGCTGCTGCTTTTTTTTCTTTTTTTTTCTTTTTATTTGACAGGGTCTCATGGTGTCACCTGGCTGAAGTGCAATGGTGCGATCGTAACACTGCAGCCTCGAACACCTAGACCTAAGCAATCCTCCTGCCTCAGCTTCCTCAGTAGCTGGGACTACAGGCACAAGCCATTGCACCTGGCCCACAGCCAAACTTCTTAAAAGAATTTCATCATCTCCTATGGTTCTTCAACCACCTATAATCTAATCTGACATCTGCATCCATCATTCTGCAGAATTGTCCCTTCCTAAAGTCACCAGTCACCTCCTAATTGTCAAGTCCACTGACCTTTTCTGAGGCATCTTCTTACTTGATCTCTCTGAAGTATTTATTACTTCTTTATTCCTCTCTCTTTCCTTTAGGATTTAGTATTTTTGTGAGAATTATTGCATAAGATATGGAAATGAGAGAAAGTAGAAAGTCAATAAAATCCCACCTCAGTCATGTAACCACCATTAACATTACCTCCCACATTCTGCAGCTGTCTTTGCTTGGTATCCAGTACCCTCTTCTCTACTGATTCTCTTCCAGTCTTAGTCTCTGACATTCTTTCTCGATGCCCTTTGTTAGTTTCTTGTCTCAGTCCTGTGTTTCTCAGGGTTCTGTTGTTTAATACTCTTCTTTGCTCACTGCGCCCTCTTTGGGTGACTTCATCGACAGCCATCATCTAAACACTAATGACTCCTATATTTGTGTGTCCAGACCTAAATTTCCTGTCTCTTGCACTTATTCACCTTGATATCTCACAAGTACTTCACACTCATCATGCCCCAAAATGAACTCATCTTTGTCCCCAAACCTGCTCTTCCTCCACTCCTCATCTCTGTGAATAGTAATACCATGCCCCAGTTACTAATCCCAGTTCATTCTCCCTCACGCCTCACATCCAGTGAGTCATCAGGTCCTGTTGATGCCGCCTATAATATCTCTGAAATCTCTCTTCCCTTCTTCATTTTCATGTCTCAGTTTAGCTGCTCATCATTTCTTGCCTGGACTGTTGCAGCAGCCCTCAACTGCTCTCCACACCTCCAGACTCTGCCCCTCTAATCCATCTTCCACACAGCAGCCAGAGATCTGACCACAGCACTCCCCACTTGAAAACCCTGTGGTGGCTCCCTTTTGCCCTCAGAATAAAGGCCTAATTTGAGGGGCTCGATAAAGGGTACTGGAGGTACTTCATAGTAGGCCTCCTCCTTCCCTCACACACACACACACGCACACACACGTACTCCAAGCCCCAGCCACACTGAACACATCTCACAGTGTTACACACCACTGTGGCACCCAGTATATATTAGGTGCTCAGTAGGTGTTTGCTGAAAGTATGGTTTGAAAGAAAAATACAACTATTATATATTAGTTTTTAAAAAGTGTTATGGAAGAAAAAGAATGGTTTGAGTTCTTTATGAGATCCACATATGAATACTCATGAAATATCTGCTCTTGTACTTTGCTGGTATTTCAGAGGAAGAAAGTAACCTTATACTAGAAAGGATCTTTGATAGTTTGAAGACTGTATGGTTAAGTCAACAAAATAAGATATCAGTGCTCCTTTGGAATTAAAATTTCTGTGGCACCACAAAAACACGCATTTGGCTTTAGGAGCCTTATAATGATGACATCTTTTAAAACCATTCTGGAGTTATTTAAAGTGATACAACCCACTTCGTATCCAAGTGGGCCAGCACCACTTGGAGCAGAGCTAGGATTAAACTTTTTTTGAACTAAAATGCATTTTTAGCACAGCCTAACACAGAAGCCAAGTAGATAAAAGGGATGGAGATGGAGCCACTCTGGTTGATGGAGACAGGGATTCACAACCTGCCTACTCAATAGCCCTCATTCCGTGCAGCAGCTTCCTAAGGCACTTCCAAGAAATCCCCAGGTTAGCTCAGAGGAGACAACCACTGTTTTAGTAAAGGAACTCAGTGCTGGAGTCAGGGCATCTGGGTTCTGGGGAAGATTCTGCCCCAGAGTAAAGACAACTCTGGCCAAGTCCTTTCCCCTCTCTGGGGCCTCACTCTCATTGATTGTGAATAGGAGGCTGGGATTAGATGATCCTGGAATTGCTTTCCAGCTGAAATTCTATTTCTAGCCTCCTTGACCCTGGCCTTTCTTACTGGCCTGTATGGCCCCCGACTCAGCTCTTCCTTATTTTCAGGACAACATCAACTTGCTGCTGACTGAGGAAGAAATGTACAGCCTCACGGAGACCTTTCAGCGGTGTAAAGTCATCCCTGGTAAGGTTGGGTGGTGCTACTTGGATGGAGAGGGGCCGGGCAGATTTCTCCTTCATGCTTTCTAGGATGAACCATGAAAGGAGTGTTCCGTATTCAGTGGGTAGAGGGTAAATGGGTCCTTGTTCCTGAGTTGTTGGCCAGCAGAGTCACCCATCCCCTGTCACAGCCTGGGTAACCCTGGCCATAGGTGCAGAGACTCAGCAAGAGCTGTGGGTGTAGGGGCCCCGAGGGTGCCCTGGAGGTGATGGAAGTGCCCTAAGGCTGAAGAAGGATGGGCATGGCCAGCACGGGGTGCCTCCCACAGATTGCTCCCTGACATTGGAGGACTTTCTGCGCTACCGTCACCAAGCAGCCAAGCGGGGGGACCGTGACAGGGCCCTGAGCGAGGAGCAAGAAGAGCAGGCAGCCCGCCAGTTTGCTGCCCTGGACCCTGAACATCGAGGCCACATAGAGTGGCCTGACTTCTTGTCCCATGAGTCCCTCCTGCTTCTGCAGCAGTTGCGTCCCCAGGTGAGGGCCAGCTGGGGCAAATGTTTCTGGGATACTGGGTGACAAGGGCCTGGGAGGCATGCTGGGCAGGGTCGGGGAGCACTGGGTCCTGCCCGAGCAGGGGCCAGTATCAGGAATGGGCTCAGGTTCCATCCAGTGACGGATGATCTGGTGCCCAGGCTGAGGAAACTGTGAGGAAGACTGATCTGCCCTGGGCTGCACTGGAAGTGTTGGTGCCTCCAGAAAGGCTCTGGGCAGTTTCTAAGGGAGGTTGCAAAGGTGGTAATGGAGGTAGGATTCTCTATGGCCTGGCAGTTTACAAGATATCTCCACCTCTAAGATCTTGTCTCTTCTTCCCCAGAACTCTCTGTTGAGGCTTCTGACAGTGAAGGAGCGGGAACGAGCCAGAGCTGCCTTCCTGGCACGGGGCAGTGGGAGCACCATCAGTGAGGCAGAGTGCCGCCGGGCCCAGCACTCTTGGTTTTGCAAACAGTTCCCAGAGGCTCCTTCCTGCAGTGTCAGGTCTGCTCCTTACCAGTCCCAGTCCCCACTCAGCCTTTTCTCCTCCCTTTTCCATGCCAGTGGCCCTTCCATACCTCCCTGCTCCCCCTGCCAACAGCCGAGAGAGGACCCTCCTATGCATTAGGTAGAAGATGGTGATGCCTACAGGCCAGGACATGGGGCAGCCTCTACCTTCAACTCGGTGTTGCCACACGTCAGAAGAGCCTGGATGAGCGTGTCCAGAGCCTTGGGCTTACCAGAGTTTGGGAGGGGCAGGCATTTCACTATCCCACTCCTAACCATGTGTCCTCTGCCCAGCAGCATCAGCCATGTGGGTCCCATTGCAGATAGCAGCCCAGCCAGCAGCAGCAGCAAGAGTCAGGACAAGACCCTGCTGCCCACAGAGCAGGAGTCCAGGTGAGTAGGACCTCCTCACCTGGCCATTTGTATCCTCTGAACCCCCACAAAACACATAAGTAAGAGAGGGTATTACTCACTCCCACTCCAAAACAACAAGCGCCCACCCAAGAAACCAGGCTCCAAGAGTGCACATTTGACCCAAGTCTATAGGACCAGCCAGCTGGTCTGTTGGCTTGGTAGCACAGCCAGCCATAACCAGGTCAGGCATGAGCCAAGCTTCCCTGAGTTTTGTGTAGCCCAAGCCATGTTGCCCCAGGATCAGGGCTCACGTGTCTTCAAACCAGCCTCATGACCCTGTTCTTTGCTTCCACTCCAGATTTGTGGACTGGCCTACCTTCCTGCAAGAGAATGTCCTCTACATCCTGGCTGCTCGCCCCAACAGCGCAGCCATTCACCTGAAACCCCCAGGATAGCATGGAGCAGAGAAGCTCAGTTTGAGGACAGTGACGTCCTCTCCCCTCTCTCCTTTCTCCCTTCCCCCACCAACCTCTGGCACTGAGACTCATGGGGTTGGGACACCGCCAGCGTCTTAATTTGTCACTAAGCTTTATGGCACTGAAATCACCATTCCCCTCACAACAGAAGCAGTGAATGCATTGCCACAAGGAGAAGCCCTGGGAGCTATGGCAGCATCCTCTCCTGGACCATCCCTGCCCCACATCATAGACGGGACCTGCCACCACACTTACACACATGCACACATGCTGCCCAGCTGTCCATGCCATCAGAAGCCTGGTTCTTTTTGGTTGAGAAAGGACCAAAGTCCCTTTGTGAAGCCCCTGATATAGAGGAGAAGGTCTCTACTCACCCCTTCTATAGGCAAGTTCTAATTTCCAATAGACAAATCTCCGGCCAAATGATTCTTAATAAGGGGCATGTCAGACTCACATGCCTGCCTAGAGATCCTAGAGATCTCAACGGGCCCCACTTTCCCCCCTGAAAATCCCTTCTGCGGTGAGCTGCTGTTACTAGTAGGTGTGCATTATGTACCTCGGCTATACTGAGTTGGCAAAAGAGTTAAACATCACCACTGAAGTTCAGCCCTTTATTTATTTAAATTCCAATTCCTGGTGACAGAGAAGGCAACTAGCCTGGAGAATCCTGACTGGAAGAGGGGGAGGCAGCCCCTCCCAGGGACTCAGGATTCTAGGAACCTCTCAGTCAGGTTACCTGCGTCCAAAAGTCTTTAGCAGGATAGTCAAAAATCAAGGTGAGCCTTCTTGGCCCCTATTTTTCAGATGGTAGCTCATGGCCCAGGGCCAAGGGGACCTGAATGGAGCAAACACACCGGCGGGAGCCACAGCCTCTGTGTTAGATGCTTCACCCAAGTCACCAACCACAGAGACTGACGAGAGCACGCTCTGGAGGAAGAGAGAACGGGGCTCATGCTTCCTCATTGTTCCAGCTCAACTCACTGTAGACAGCTTCCACAGCCCAAGAAAGATCTGCAGAGCCCTGAGTGGGGACTCTTTCAGCCATCCTGACAAAGAGGATAAGAGGCTGGGGCTTAAGAAGAGGCTCTGCAGAGAAGGTCCTGGGAAAGCCTTACAGAAGGAGAAATTTTCCCCTTCTCCCTGTCACTGAGACACGGCTTGAGTGGCTGCTTCTCCTCACTGCTAACCACATGTCCTTCCCCACCAGGCTAGGGCCTGGGCCTGGCATGGAAGACCTTTTGGGGCAATCAGAGGCTGCTACAAGAGCACCAAGCCTGGCCTCCAAGCCCCAGCCCCTCCTTGCTAAGTACTCATCAAATTCAAATTCTTCAGTCTGTGTGTTATGGCTCATCTTGGCTGGCCGTGGGATCCATGTTCTAGGCTTCTGTTTCCAACCTAATGACTTAGGCATAGCCAGATCTGACTACCAAGAGTTATTCAAAAGGGAGTGGAGCACAGTTATGCAGAAGCAAACACATCTTCATTGCTCAAGGCCCTTGTGCTAAATCGGGTGCATACAGAAGAAGGCACACACTGCTCAGTGCTGAATGTTTTGAGGAAAGCAGGGAGCTGCAGCCAGGGCCTTTGTGAAAGCCCTGTGTAGTCTCCTCCTGTAGGAACCGCCTTTAGCTGGAAGCAGGGTGGTGAGCTGCTGGGGTTGTATTATTTGGGACTGAAATGAAGCAGACAGGAGACAAATCTGGGCTCAGGTGTATGGCCCACAGCTTTTAGAAATACTCTTCAGCCATCCCCCAGGATTGATCCATAGGAGGGGCCATTATTCAGTCTAGTCAAAAAAACAAAGCACAGGACTCCTGGGCCTAAGAACTGCATCTGAAGCAGCCAGGCCTGGGGTTTTGCACTGAGATTAAAGCACATTAAGCACAGGGGCTCTTACCTACTCTCCTGGCAAATCGTCTCCTGTGCCAGTGGCCTTGGGCTGCTCAATCTCACAGGGCATTTTGAGTAGAGACAAGCTCTGGGCTTTGAGAGCTGAACAGCATTTTTCTCCTGCCTCATCAGTCACAGGGACTGGAAGTCCATCTTGTTCCCTGATCCTTCACAGATCAAGGTGATGCCTACCTCTTTGGAGCTGCTGTCTCTAGCTCTCTACGGGTGAGGGAGGAGAGTCAGTGGGCCAGGTCAGGCCTGCCATATTCCAGGGCCTGGCAAAGCAGCCCCGGAGTTCTTCCACAACAGGAGCAGGCCCATTTGGGATCACCCTTCTCCCTATTCGAGAAGAGCAAACTTCCTGGGTGAGGGCCTGCTACAGAGATCCCAGGGGCCACTTCCCCCAGCAAAGAATAGAGTTCCCAGCCCACAAGAGTCCCAGGAAGCAGGAAAGCACAAAGGAGCGGACAGCCTCCTCTCCAGAGGCAGTTGTCTAGCTTTTTACCAAAGGGGAAGTGCCATTGCTCCCCAAGTCCAGAGTTGCAGAAGCCCTGCCCCAACCCTGTGTCCAGAATCTCCCTTTGCAGTGTTCTAATCCCCAGCGCCCCTATGCGGTATGTATAGAGATGTTAAAAACGTTCAGAAACCTAGTGAAGCCCATTTCATTTTCAAGCCCTCCCGTCACTGTGACTCTGAAATTCTGCCAAGTACAAATATTAGCGACTGACTCTAATAAGGTATGAGAAAATGTTTCAGTCTTCTTGGCTACCCAAAATTGAGATCAGTGTTTCTAACCAAGGAAGGCCTGGGTTACAGACAGGCTCCTCTGAAGCCCACTTGCCCTAAGTGTTTTCACCTCGCATTCCTCTTGCCCACCTTCAGATGTGAATGAAGGGGCAGCTGGATGATGTGGCAGAGCTGCAGGGACTGAGGGTCAGCTGAGCAGGGGCCCTGGCCACGAAACCACTCCAAGTCTCCTCCTTGGCTTCCTCACCTGAGCCCAGCCTTCCCCCAGCAGAATACTTGAGCAAGGGCCCCTAGGGTATCCCAGGGATGGAGCAGTCCCCTCACTCTAGGTACTGATCTAACCCTCAAAGGCCCCTCTTCGTTTGAGGACAGCTGCAGTAGAAACCATGAGGACATTGCCTCTTTTTTGCCCTCAGCCCAAGTACCTGGGGCTAGCAGGGCAGATACCGGCCTTTCTGGCCCTGCTGCTCCCTATGGGATGTCACCCTGACATTGCTTAAGTGGCCAAGTCTTAGGGTCCCCTTATTCCTGTCACCATTATGGAAAGCACAGAATTAAACTGCTTGGGAAGAGGACACCTCCCTGGGGAGTGAACCCCAGGGTTATACCCAGGACTCATAGCCCAAAGCACAACCTCAACCATTGCAGGTTTCACAGCTTCAGTCAGAGTGGTGCCAGGAAGCCCAAAAGTTGAGAGGGAAGGTCAGCAGAAGCTGCCTGGCAGGGCCCCAGGCCAGCTAGACCCACCCCAGAGCCAAGAGAAACTCAAGCAGGACTGAGAACTGGTAGCTGGCTCTAGTGATCCTGCAACCATGTTCCCTTCAGACCAGCAGAGTGAAGACAGATAGATGTGTGGCCCTAAAAGGCAGAACAGTTTTGATGCCAGAACTTCAGGACATCCTGGCAGTACCTATCACCACAGTCCCTTTTTACCCCTCCTCTATTTACAGTGAAATAAAATTCCTATTTTCTTTTTTTTTTTTTTTTTTTCTTTTCCTTATTTCAAGCTCTTGTCTGAAAAATTGCTACTTTCTCCTACCACTTAGTTTGAATTTGCCCAGGATATCTCTCTGGGCCCCTGGCTGCAACCCAGACAATGGCGAGATCTCCTGGAGTGGAGAATATTCACGCATCATGCCTGTTCCTGATGGCTCAGCCCTGGAGTGGGGTGGGACTGGGCATTTTCTCTGCTGTTGCTTTTCTGCTGCCACTATTTTTGGCAACCTTGGAAAGAAAACAAACAGGTTACAGAATTTCTACTAGCACTAAGGAAAAGCTTTTTCCTTCTGGGCCACACGCCACAGTGACCCAGAGCATGGAAAGGGAGTCAGCCCTAGTCTGGACCAGTGACTAAGAAGCCCAATCACATTCCAGTTTCTATAGCACTGGGTAGGCACAACCCATAGTTGAGAACATTGAGTTATAAGTAGCTAGGCCTTTCCATAGCCATGGTGATACAAAGGCCCTGAAGATTGGCCTCCTGCCATCATGGGTTGGCCTGTGATCTGTCCCCCAGCCAAACCCAAGCTTGTGAGAGGGACTCGAAACACTTGAGTAACACTGGGGAATCCAACACGCTCTGGTCCCTCATGCCTTCATGTGCTTTTCTGCGGAAGGTAACTTGACAGTAAGCTGAGGGGAACGTCCCCAAGACCTGTCTCCCCATCTCTACAGCTGCATGCTCCTCTGCGTGGCCCAGGCTTCACAGCACTCCAGAAGAAGCTGATGCCCTGAGGCTGGGCACAGTGGAAATCATAATAAAGCGATTGTAATGCTCTATCAGCTTCCTGTTTCTTGTTGTTTGGGGAAGCTGCCATTTCTGTGTGGTTTCCCATTGTTGACCAATCCCTGGGTCTAAGATGGGCAACTGCGGCTGCCAGGAAGGACACAACATGCTGTGACTCTTTCTAGAGTTCTCCTGGTCCTGACCTTCCCAAAAATCAAGAGATGGGTAGAGCTAGGGGCACCACACATACAGATACAGAGATACTGGTATTTCTGTATCCAGCACAGATACGGAGTGGAAAAAGGAGCACTGAAGTGGGGAGCCAGAGTTTTCAAAGAAATTGAGGATGAGGTCATAAGGTCTCCGAAGCTGTCTGCTGTGTGTTGTCTCTCCCCTGTGCCATGCCCCAGGGCCAGTTTTAGACACTTCCAAGTTCCTCCTGAGCTAAAAGTAAGGAAACTCGTTGGCTATTTTCTCCTGGTCTGAGTGTTTCCTCCCCATTTTGACAAATTGCTTTAATGTGATATGATAGGGTTGGGAAAGTTAAGATTGGAGATGCCATTTGGAGGACTATGGGATCCTCATTCATCCTTTTTATCTGGTGAGAACAGAGCCAGTACCTATAGGTGAGAAAGCATTTCTAGGCTGTGGATCAGAGGCCAAT
Source organism: Rhinopithecus bieti (assembly GCF_001698545.2). Lineage (NCBI taxonomy): Eukaryota > Metazoa > Chordata > Mammalia > Primates > Cercopithecidae > Rhinopithecus > Rhinopithecus bieti. The sequence goes on from NW_016830546.1 coordinate 273,671, forward strand.
ACTCTACCTCCAAAACCAGAGAGGATCCCAAGTACAAGTCATCTCTAACATTTTTTGAGCACTTACTATGCACTTGGCAGTGCTTTGCATAGAGTCGCTAATCTTCACAATAACCCTATGAGATTTTTATTGCAGGTGAGAAAAATGAGGAACAGAGAGCCCATGTTTCCCAAGGTTACACAACCACACAGGAAGTAGGGGAACCAGGCAGTTTGCCTTCAGAGGACATGTTCTTAGCCACTTTGTTGTGCTTCCTGTCAAAGCTCACCTCAAAGGAACCACTGCTGTGTAAGCCAGCATCTCCCCTCACCACCCTGGGAATAGACACAGACAGGTAACCAGGCTTGTATCCATGACACGGATTTCTTACCAGTGCACAATTCACCCCACCCACTCATGAGGCTCCCACACCTCTCCTCCCTGAAGTCTTCCCATGGGGTCCACCAGACTGACAGCAGATTAATGACACCCCACCAGCCCTTTGTCCTTGTCTCCAGGCTCAGTAAAGCTAAGCATTGGGACAGAAAAAGAGGCATAAAGGCTGGGTATCTGTGGGCCCAAATGAATAAGGTTTCCCTGCCCTCAGTTCAGCAGTCCTGGCTGGAATTTAGACCCCCTGAGGACTGTTCTTCCCACCAACTGTCACTTGCTCCCAGGACTGGCCGGGGTCTTCCACAAACTTCCACCCATCCTGTCCTGCTCTGGTTCAAATGCATATCCTCTTTCTCCCTGGGGAGAGTCATTCCTTAAGAGAATCAATGGCTGCTAAATTTGCTAAACATGGAGTAGTGCTCTCTCCCACCCCACCCTGTCTAAGGGTTTCTTGGAGGTTGACTTTGCTGAACCTCAGTTTCCTCAACTGTAAAATCTGTAGGACAGTCCCTGTCCTGTCAGCCTCCTGGGCTGGTTAATTGAGGAAAGAGTTTTGTAAGAGGAGAGAGCTTTACAGACTGTAAGGCACTGGGTAAGTAGAAAGGATTTCTGCTCCAGCTGAAAGCTGTGAGTGTATCACCTCCACCCTCCCACAGTCCCAGGCATAGCTGGGTGGTGGGGTGGTGGGTACCGTGATTGCCTCTGTCCAAAGTGCTGAAGTCACAGCCAAGCCAGCTGAGGACCTTCAGTCCCTCCTTGTCCCACCTTTGAGTGAACATCAAGTACAGAGATTTCCAAGCCCAAAGAGTGTCCTAAAATTGAGAATGTATTGCAAACAAATTTTATTTTATTTCCAGTATCTTTGTTTAAAATGAATACAGCTCTCCATTCAAAATTATAACAAGTACAAATGAACAAGAGGTGATTTAGCAGCTCAGTGAGAAAAGAGCCTTAACTCGGTATGGGTGAACAGTATGAGGTGGCTGCCAAAAAATAAACTGGTGGGCCAGGTGTGCTGGCTCACGCCTGTAATCCCAGCACTTAGGGAGGCCGAAGCAGGTGGATCTCCTGAGGTCAGGAGTTCAAGACAAGCCTGGCCAACATGGCGAAACCCTGTCTCTACTAAAAATGCAAAAATTAGCCAGGTGTGGTGGTGCGCACCTGTAGTTCCAGCTACTCAGGAGGCTGAGGCAGAAGAATTGCTTGAACCCAGGAGGCAAAGGTTGCAGTGAGCCAAGATCACGCCATTGCACTCCAGCCTAGGCAACAGGGCAAGACTCTGTCTGAAAAGAAAAACAAAACAACAAACACACACACACACAAAAAAAACCTGATGTAATCTGAGCCTATGTGGAAAGAAGTTCAGAGTCAGAGGAAGGAGGCAGGTCGGCTTATTTGTACCCTGCACCAGCTCTCCTGGAAAAAGCTAATCATAACTGGGCACTACAAACTGAAACCCACTCAGGCAAACATGATCTTAGTGGGTAGAACTGAGAAAGGCAGGGGATGAACCCATGAAGGCATGGGTCCTGGAGAGAAGCAGATTTGAAGGATGCAGATGGTGACGTTTGGCAGATGGGCCAATGAGGTCAGTGTGGTCTCAAGGACAGGGCTAAGATGAAATGTGAACACTATGGAGAGGCAGATTTCTGCTCAATAGGACCAAACATAACTGGTTACCAGGGAAGGCAGTGGAGCTGTATTAAGCATGTGACAGAAATGCTGATTTCAGGGTGGGGTGACTTCAGTCCTCTTGAGATCTGAGATGCCAATAAACAGTTAAGCACATTCTGTGCATACCCAGTGCTAAGCCCAGGTGAGCCAGAAGGAGAAGATTCATGACTGTAAGAACCCACATAAACCCAAAGTTTTGGCATCAAAATCGAGAACTTTAATTTTTTTAGTTCACAGGTGGGCTCTTGGACGCTTGCCTCTAGAACCTGGTGTTGCACGCCCTCTGCTGGTTATCCCTAACATTGCGCTCTCATCCCAAGGCAGGACATCACCCCTCTGAACCCTTTTGGTGCTGGTCAGCCATAGGTTCAGAACACGCAGGGAGACACCAGCGAATATCAGGGAGTTAGATCCTGGAGTGCTCAGTTAGTTCAGTATAGGATCAGAACTGAATCTGAAGATGAATTCAAGTATTTTTAATCAAAATTAGGGCTCAGCCATGTCTAGGAGGAGGGTTTGGGCAGAGGCTGGATTTGGGGAACTGTCTCTACCAGGACAATAACCAGGTTGTGTCTCAGGCTGAAGTCAAAGTTGGGATTCAGCGTGGGACCAAAGTCTGGGCCTGGGTGTCAGCATGAAGCATGTATCAGGTGAGACGCTCAGTCTGATCGCAAGAGAGAGGCCATCTGCAGCCAAGGTGATGGGTCAATGTGGCATTCCTATGCCCAGGAGAAAGCATCAGGTAATGAGTACCCAGTCACTGGAGAACTCAAGAACAAACAGGGAGACTGCCCAGGGAGAGGTATGAGGGACAGGGGACAGAAAGAGATAGTCACTCTTTTTTTTTTTTTTTTTTTTTTTTTTTTTTTTTTTTTTTTTTTTTTTTTTTTTTTTTTTTTGAGAGGGAGTCTCGTCTCACTGTCACCCAGGCTGGAGTGCAGTGGCGCGATCTCGGATCACTGCAACCTCTGCCTCCTGGGTTCAAGAGATTCTCTTGCCTCAGCCTCCTGAGTAGCTGAGATTACAGGTTCGCGCCACAACACCTGGCTTTTTTTTTTTTTTTGTATTTAGTAGAGATGGGGGGTAGTCACTAATTCGTAAGGCCCTCCCAACTTTAAGGATGGTGATGGGTAGGCCAAGGAGCCCCCTTTTCCTCAGTATTCTAGTATCCCAGTATTCTAGTCCTGGTTTCCTGTAAAGCCCCCGCTCCTGCTCCCACACACACACTAGTACTACCACATACATATCATAGGCACAAATGGGGGAAAGAAGTGGCCCAAGGGCCAATTCTATCACTGCAGAGAGCTGGCAGTTGTGAGGGTAGTCTTCCTTCCCCACAGGATTCTCTGTTTCTACTGGCAACAGGGCCTGGCAGCCTCCCACACCCAGATCTTAGCAACCATGGGAACCCCTGGCAACTGCTACCATGGTGACAAGACAGGGAACTGAAAACAGGCTGGGGGCACTTCCTCTGCAGCCTTTGGGATGTGAGCAGGATAGGGGCTCCCTTCCCTATACAGTCTGGGAGGGAACATGTGCCTCTGTCTAAAACACCTCCTCACTGGCACCCACCCCCACCCCTGCCCACGGGTTCCGGTTCCCTCAGGGTGAGGAAATGAGGGACACCTAGGGTTATGACGTCTCCAAAGGGAGGGAGGGTGAGTGGGGGCGTTTGGCACTGGCATGATCGCAGATGCGTGCATACTCTGGCAGACGTGGTGTCAATGTGTCAGCGGCCACATACCTCATCCACTCTTTGTCATGTAGACACATGCCCACACAGTCATTTACTCACACATGTACACTGACCCAAAATCATATACCTACAACATATAACAGAATCAGGCACACCACCACACAAAAATAACTGCAAAGATCCACTCACAAATCACATTACCAGTACCACACTATAAATAACTCCCAATCAGACTCACAGATTTACAGATGCACTCACACTCCCAGCATTTGTGAACATGTAGAGTAATGGTTAACTTGGTTGAGTTAACCAAGTTAACCATTGGTTGGGTATAAACTACATGCCCAGCTCAGAACTAAGTGCACTACCTGTGTTACCTTAATTAACCCTCTCAACAACCCCCTGAAGCACCAATCCCCATTTACAAAGGAGATGAGGTGCCAGTGTGGCATGTAAGCTCACAAGGTGCATAGACTCCAGACCACACTGCCACGGTCCACGCCACACCGAGCACCACACACCCAGGACAATGGGACCGAGGGCAGGAACCACGGACTAGGCAAACAGTGGAGTCCGTGCTACCAACACCTAAAGGCACAGTCCCGCACCCTCAAAGGTCCGAGCCTACACTTTAGCATTAGCAGGGGCCAGGTAAAGGCTGGTGACTAAACTCTCTGCCTCCGTGTTGGCACAGGCAAGGTTGGGGGAGGCAAAAGAGACAGAACTGGAATAGGAAGGAGAGCCACCCACAGCCTGGGCCCCACAAGTCTGGAGGTGGGAGAGAGAGAGCCCCCAGATCTGAGGAGCCAGCAGCGGTACAGGGCCCCTCACCCCACCTCACCCATCTCTGTGTCACACTAGTCCATCCCTCCTCCCTATCCTCCCCCTTCCTCACTCCTCCTCACCCTATCTCTGTGCCTCATCCTTTCGTTGCTCACCCCTTTCGTCATCCCCACCCTGCCTTCCT
>NW_016830546.1:278670-296688 GCF_001698545.2 Rhinopithecus bieti
CTCCCCGCCCCTCCCCAGCCTTTCTTTCCTCTGCCCTCCTTACTCCCACCCTATCTCTCATCTGCCCCATGCCCCTCCCCTCCTCATCCCCCTCACCCCATCTCCCCATCCTCTCACCACTCCCTCTCCCTACCTCCCCTCCCTCAACCCCATTTCCCCAAATTCCTCATGCTCCTCATTCCCCCACATTCATCACCCATCTCTGCTCCCCTCCTGGCCCCCAACCCCACTTTCTCTCCATCCTCCTCTCACCCCAAGTCTCTTTCTTCCTTCACACCTCATGCCCCTTTACCCTTGGGAGCCCCATAGTGACTCCTGGCACGAAGGCAGGTAGTGAAGAATCTGCAGACCTGACCCCAGGACCCTGGCCCCCTCCCTGCTCTGCTCTTGGCCCAGGTACTCAAGCCGCAGTTTCTAGCAAGACCTCATGGGTGTCCAAACTCTGTCTCTGGAAAATAGGAAAGAAAGAAGTAAAGGAGAGCTTCCGGCCTGACCCTTCCTTTATCATCAATCCCCAGCACTCTCCCCCCACTTCACCCCCAAATTACTCCCTCCTCACCCCCGCTCCCTCGAGCACAGATGGGCCTGGGAGACAGTGACGTGGGCGCCAGGCACCGTGTCTGCTCGAGTGGCGGCTTCCGCCGGCGACCGCCTCCGCAGCCCCGCCTGCTCCCTGCATCGGGGACACTGGGGCTGAGATCTAATGACTTAATGGGGAGTGGGGGAGATAGAGATTCTGAGGGTAAGGAAGGGGATCTTGAGGAGTGAGATGAAAGATTAAAGGGGAGATCTAGGATAGGAGATCAGGGGTGTAAAGAAAGAACCAAGAATAGGATAAAACGGATCACTGCGGGAAGGAAGACAGGAGATCATTGAGGGCCAAGAAGGAAAGGGCTAAAACACAGGCACTCCAGGGGGAAGCAGGATGAGAGACTGATTAGAAAGGGGACTGAAATGGGCACCGCGGGGTCGCTCAGGAGGGGCGCGAGGATGAGGGGCTGTACAGAGGGTGGGCGGGGGAGACTCCTGGAGGCACCGGCCTGGGCAGAGTCATCTGTTTTCCTCAGGGAAGAGGTCCAGAGGGCTCTGAAACCCGGCATCCGTGGGATCTGTTAGAGATTCCTTTAGGTCACGTCAGGCCACCGCGGGGTCAGGGTAAGGTAAAGCTAAATGAGGTCAGCTCGAGGTGGCTACACCGTTGGCTTAAAGGCGAGTAAGAAGTGCTGACCTTTTGGCCCCGGTCCAGGGACTACACCTCCCAGAGTGCACTGTTCTCACCCCCTTGCCCCCCAACGAAGAAAGAAAAGAATGCACGGCCGCACGGCCAACTGGTGGGTACAGTTTTCCTTTAAGGCTGCCTTTGACGTCGCAAGGGTTCCAGAAGGTTCTCCTGGGATTCGAGCAGTGGCCAGTACGTCCCACCTTCGCAACCCGGAGATTGGACTAATATAGTTGCCCCTGGGCTCGGGTCTGAGTCTCAGGCACGAACCAATAAAATCAAAGGGCGAGTGGGGTTGCCGCCCTCTGTCTTTTTCACCAATGGCACGACAAGATGGCAAAGAGGCGTGGTTGAGTGATCCCAGAGGGCGCCAATCAGATCCATACCAATCACTGCCTGGAATGTGTGCGCGTGTGGCCGGGTGACAGGGGCGGAGGATGGGCGGCTATCACCATGCCGCTTGTTGAAAATTGCCCAATCACAGTAGAGGCTGAACTGAGTGACGGGAAGGTGGTTCAATGGACGGCGCGGAGGCGGAGCCGTGGGGGCGGGCTCCCGGTCCCGCTGTCGGCGGCCGGCGGGCAGGCGACTCCTGTCCCGGGTGGAGGCGGCGGAGCCGGAGCCGGGGGAGGGGGCAGCGGCTGTCTCACGGACCACGGCGGCGCCCGCAGCTCCTCATCGGTGAGGGCGCCGAGCCAGGACTCGGGGGTCCCGGGAGCGGGGCGTCGCGAAGCCAGGGCTCCTGGTGTTGGGGGGTTGGGACACTGAGGGCCCGTAGGCTCTGCTGCCGTGGGGTGCGGGGCCCCAGGGTCTGCAGGGTGCTCGGAGTCCTGGACCCGGGCTTGGCTGTTACAGGGGGCAGCGAGCGTCTGAGCCGGGGATGGGAGGGGAGGGGAGGGTCGGGTCGGACCGGACCAGATTGGGTTCTGTGGGGCGGAGGCGTCTGATAGCAGGCCAGCCAGCCAGAGCGGGTGACATCACCGACCACCCTCCCCCGCCCGAGCCCCCTCCCCTCCTCTCCTTGCCGCGCCTTTTGTCCCGGCCGAGCTCCGCTCTGCCCCGCCCATCCGCGAGGGAGGAGACTCCCGTCAGTGACTTCATTGAGTAGGTTCTTGGGGATTGGGGTCGGGTCCTCCCCAAGGAGAGGCGACAGGAGCTCACTGCCTCTCGGGCCCTCACAATCACACCTGTCACAGGTACACACGCTGCCACTCACAAACACACGCTTGCACTCCCAGCCTCACTGACACGCTGCCATACAGCCGCTCACAGCCAGCCAGACACTGCTGCACCTGAGAGCAGGTGGCCACGGGTCCTCTCCCTTCACTCTCCACACCTGGGGATCAGGTCCGGCACCTGCTGCGCCAGACAGGCCTTGCTGGGCACGCGCCTCTGAGAGTCCGAGGAGGTGGCTTCCAGAGCTGCAGCACTTCAGGCCGGCTCCGGTGGAGCGATCAGAGGTGAGGGGCTTGGCTGGGCATGTTTAAGCGCACAGTGCTCTCCTGCCCACCCCAGCAGCACCCCACTACAGGCCCGAGGAGCTTTCCGGAGCTTCCCACACTCCTGGGGAGAAGACTTCTTAGCCAGCTTGATGTTTAAAATTCAGCTGGAGCCCTTAAAACTTCGAGCGTGGACGCTGAATGGGTTTGTAAAGTTTCGGTAAGTCCCTCCGGAGAAGGGCACTCATACCCATACCCAGTCAAACCCTCCACACAGCCATCCCTTCCATTGCCTTCCTGCTTCCTCCACCTCATCCTCATCCCCTCCGTGACATGCAGGGACCCCTCTCCTGCCTCACCCACATATTTGAATGAATTGCATCCCTTATCATTCCTCTTATCTCAAACCCTTCAGGTATCCATTTTCCACAGACATTTCCTCCAATATTTCAACTCTCTACATTCCTCCCTTTCAACCCATCATTAACCCATTTTCCACCTCAGCCATTTCCACTTGTCACTCATCCCCTCCATCAGTACATCATTTTCGGTATCAGCCATCTCCCCTCCCTGTACCTCAGCAGTCCCCCTTGCCCTTTTCTCCCCATTTTTCCTTCCTGCCTCTACCTTAACATCCTCCTCATTCTTCTCCATCAAAGGCAGTGCCATGCCATGGGGCTCCTTTGTCATTCCAACACGTGGCCTGTGGGTAGGGGGGAAGGGAAGGAGGGAGGAAAGCAGAAGTAAAAAAAGGAGGCAGATCCTGAAAGAGCTTGCCCTGTGTCTGTGGAGGCAAGAGATGTATGGGCCTAGAGCAGCTAGCAGGTGGGTACCAGGGAGGAAGCTGGCCGGGTGCGGAGGTAACGCAGGGACAGAAAAAGGAGGTGGGTGGTTGGTGAACTGTTCCACTGGCCCTTTGCCTGGAAGCTGCTGTAGTTCTCTGGGGGCACCCTCTTGGTGTGCTAGGGTTCCTTCCCAGTCCCAGGGAGAAGAAGGTGTGGGTTGAGGCAGAAATGGCAGACCACCCCCAGCTCCCTCTCAGACGGCTTTTGCTGCCATTTCTGAAAATGGCTGCCCCCCCCCCCAAGGTGCTCTTTCTTCTCTGCCTCTCCCAATCCCCCCCTACATCTCCCCCACAGACGTGACATGCTGGTGGGGGGTGATGGGGGAGTACCTGCCTTTGTTGAGCCTTTTCTTCGTCAGAGAAAGGTGACTCCCAGAACCATGAGTCAACCCAGCCACCTGCAGCAGAGCCTATGGGGGCAGAAGTGAGGGCCATTGTCCCTGCCCACCTAGGGCCTTGGGCACCTCCCCCTTACCCGGTTACAGCCCTCACTCCTGCCAGGACACCCTGTACACCTCCCTTCTGTGAAGCAGTCAGAGGCAGAAAGGCAGGTCTCAGCTGTGGCTGCCAGCCTAGGACATTGCTAGAAAGACTCTGGTTCTCCTGGCTTTGGCAGGGGTTGGCCAAGTCTCAGAATGGCTGAGAATGGCTTCTGGCCATTCCCCCAGAGAACTCTAGCTACAGGAAAGTCCCCCTTCCCCTGATATCCACCACAGACACACCGATGGAGGGAGACTGGAATGAAAGAATTTGGGTTGTGCGTTTCTCTTATAACAAATGCTCCTGCACCCACCTTAAAAGGGACTCAGAGGAATATGGGTCTGACGCTGGGCCAGATCCTAAACCGCAGGGCGGACTGGGGTGCGGGGTGGGGCTAGGAGAGTATTAAGGAAATGGTGGTTGGTTAGTGCCCAATTGTCTCCTAACAGCTGGGGTTTAAAAAGTCCTGTCCCCAGGATGCTTTTTTTCACTCACACTGGTGCTTAGGCGGCACAACCCTCACAGTTTTGTCTGTAGACGCTGGGAAATAAGGGAACCGTTGCCCTGGTTGGGGGAAGGACAGTATCGCACCCCCTGCTAATGAGGGAGTTGGAAACAGCAGTTTCCAAAGGCTGTGAGTCACCCTGTGATCTGAGTCACACGTGAGGCTTAGCATCTTCAGGGGGTGGGGGCGGGGAGGCCTGGGGTCTCCAATGGCAGAGAGGACTCCAGACACCCATTCCCTGACTCAGTCTGGCTGCCCAGGACAGCTGGCGGAAGACCCAGGCCTGTTCCCAGTCCTGGGCCACTGCCCCAGCTGCCCTCAGCCTGGGCACCATGCCTAAGGTGTGGCGTAGGAGACCACGATGCTCAGGTGACCTCACCCGTTACACTGACCTTCGCCAGCTCCTGTGTGTGGGTCGCTCAGTCCATGGTGCCACCTCACTCAGCAGGGCCTCTCAGGGGTCCTCAGACTGGCCCAAGGACCAGGGCCTCAGCCTAGCCCCAAGAGTGGGCCACAACCTTCATTTTCCTGCTGGGAAAACCCAGGAGGTGAGGACGGAATCACAGAATTCTAGAATGTCAGAGCTGGAAGAGATCATCTAGTCCAAACCTTTCATTTTCCAGATGGGGGGGACACAGGCCCACAGAACAGGCATGACCTGCTGAAGGTTACCCAGGGAGTCATTTAGGGATTGCAAGATCATCAGGAACAGGGCTGGGGCAGAAGAGGAGAAGGCATCAAGTCTCGGCCCTGGGTTTCTTTCAGAAACAAGGAGACCAGTGCTGGTCCAGTGGCTGTGATGGGAAAAGATTATTACAAGATTCTTGGGATCCCATCGGGGGCCAATGAGGATGAGATCAAGAAAGCCTACCGGAAGATGGCCTTGAAGTACCACCCAGACAAGAATAAAGAACCCAATGCTGAGGAGAAATTTAAGGAGATTGCAGAGGCCTATGATGTGCTGAGTGACCCCAAGAAACGGGGCCTGTATGACCAGTATGGGGAGGAAGGTAAGAGGGCAGCACTCTAGCCCAATCCCGGACCCCTCCGCTTGGTAGAGGTCCTGAGTGCACCAGTTTGTGTAGCAGGGAACTGGAGGCTGTGGAGGGGGTGAGGGCGGCAAGGGTTTCCAGCACTGCCACCCAGAGGAGACAGGAGCCCACCCACTACCCAGCTCAGCTCACCCTAGTTCTCCCCGCCTCTCTATGCTCCCTCCCTCCTTGGGTTCAGGCCTTAGAGAGGTCTGAAGCAAGAGCCAGAGGCCTTCCCCCCACCTTCTTTCCTTCCCAGCCTTATTAGTCCTGCCTGAAGTCTCTGCTGCTTCATTGGCTGATGGGGAAGGTTGGGGAGAGGGAGTGTGTGGCTCTCTGAGGACAGAGCATTTACATTCATCAGCATAAAAGTCTGGCCCTTAAGCAGCCTGGGAATTAACTACCAGAGCTCTGAGCAGAAATGGTTTTTCCCTTCTCTCCCCCAGTCCTGCCTGCTTCTGGCCAGCAGAACAGAGGTGGAGCTTTGCCTCCCAGAGGAAGTGGCAGGGATCCAAGGGTGGAAGGGGAACTGCTGCTGGCATCTTCCCCCTTCCCTGGGGTAGCTGGTGGCCATGGGGTGGGAGGCAGGAAAGGCCCAAATAAAGCCTCTGAGAGGGAGGCCCCTCCCAGCACATCCCACGGCCATGATGTAGCTGCTAATTCTGGGCCTGCCCCTCAGGGCTGCCTGCCACCCGCCAGCCACAGGCACCTGTCAGGCTATATTAAGAGACATTGTCACGCTGAGGACTCTCCTTCCTGGGAAGAACTGTCCTTCCTCCCCAACAGAATCCACCTTTCTTTCACATTCTCCTCCTCTTCACCCTCCCCATTCTATCCTCAAAACTAAATGGACTAATCATATGTAGATAAGAAGGTTATTTTCTTCCCCTCCTCCTGGCCTTGTGTTCCATGCCCCTCTGTGCACCCTCGTCCTCCCAACTCCCTCTTCCTATTCTCCATGCTGCCGGTTCCTTCCATTCTTCCTGCCTACCTCCTAGACGTGCCAACTCCCAGATTCACCAGATACTGGCTGGCACCCCCAGTATTCTTCCAACTAAGACATTTTTCTCTCTGGCATGGAGCGATGGGAGGGATAGGAGTGGGAAAGAGGGAAGCAGTGCAGACACCATGCCACCATGTGACCTGTCTTGGAATTGCACCCATTCCTCCATTCAGCCTCACCTTTGTTTAGAAAGAAGGCAGGAGCTGGGAGAGCTCCCCCGAGATACTTCACCCCTTCTGCCTAAGTGAAGGGGTCCAGACGCCAGGTTCTGATGCAGAACCCCATCCCAGGAGGGCCCCTGAGGATGCGGCATGGCCTTAAGGGGAACTCCATGACCTGGGGAGGGAGAAGCAGCTTAGAAATGTTGGTTATATTTCTGTCTACCCTGCCCAATCCCCAGCAGCCATCTATTATAGAGCAGTTATACACACAGACTCTGTGTGCAGTTCCAGCAAGGGACAAGTTGCTCCCAGCTTGAAAAGGGGGTAGTAGTGGAAGAACAGAAATCCCTATAGAGAGAATTACCCCTTCCCTTCATCATCCGTCCAGCCTCCCTCCCTCTCTCACCGAGCTCTGCCAGGCTGCTTACACTTGCTTGATAATCAGCCCCTCGATAGAAGGAAAGAAGAGATCCTAGGTCTTGGGGGAGGGGTGAAGAGGCAGCTGCCACAAGTCCCTGAACTGTCTGCCACTTGTCCTCTCTAGTGAAACTCAAATTTGCCTTTGTGGTTCCAGGAAATAAGAGGCTAATTTAGGCTCAGATCTCCATGATCAGTTGAAATTCTAGATAAATGGCCTCAAAGAGAAGGGTCTCTTTCCCAGCCTAGACCCCACCCATAGTCTCCATATTCCAGAGCAGTTCTCAGTGTGAACCCTCTCCCCACATCCCCCACTACCGCCAGCACCTCCTCCTCTGCAAGAAAGCTGCCTCCAGGAATCTGAGCCCCTTAGGACCCGACAGAGAGAGCAGCTAAGGTCACCACCTGCCATGTGCCAGCCCATTCATGCATTTTGGTTGCTCAACATTAGGTGTGGGGTATGGAGTTCGCTGTTGTATAACTCCAGGGAGCTCCATTCCCATTGTACTCTATGTCTGTACAATGTGTGAATGACACTCCCTAAAGTTGTGTAACACCGAGCAGAGTGTGGGAACAAAGCATTTGAACATTTTTTCTAGAAAAATATCTCTTCATCTCCAAGCTAATGAGCTTTCCCACTTTTTAAGGCCTCCTGATTTCCCATTTGAGCAGGAGTCAGGGAAAGAGGAAATATTGCTAGAAGCAGAGTGAAAGTGGTCTTCCTCCTGGGTTGGATCCCTACCCTATTTGCGACTGTTCACTTACCAGCCCCCTCTGTGGTCACATCCTGTCTGATTGCCCCTTGTCCTATATGTCTTTGGAGATAAGCAAATATTTGGGAACCAGGTATGACTTGTAATGTGATACCAGGCTAGTCATTCAAAGCTTTTTGAGACATCTTTGGATCATGAGTATGTGGAAAAGATTACAGGACTGGAAGTCACATCCTCTAAGTCCTCTAGTCCTGGCTTTTCCACCTATTGGGTAAGCCAACCTCTTTGAATCTCAAGTTATGCGTTGTTATTAAATATATAATTAGGAATGGAAAATAATCTTGCCAGAAGCCTTTCTTACTCTATTAGCCTGGCCCTCTCTGTGGGATTTAAATGTTGCCTCTTTCTCTAGGCCTGTGAACTGGGAGCTAGAGAGCAGGGGGAAGACACTGGGGTGGGGCCAGGATGAGCCACACTGCCCCTAACTTCTCCTCCCCTCTAGGCCTGAAGACCGGCGGTGGCACATCAGGTGGCTCCAGTGGCTCCTTTCACTACACCTTTCATGGGGACCCCCATGCCACCTTTGCCTCCTTCTTTGGTGGCTCCAACCCCTTCGATATCTTCTTTGCCAGCAGCCGCTCCACTCGGCCCTTCAGTGGCTTTGACCCAGATGACATGGATGTGGATGAAGATGAGGACCCATTTGGTGCTTTCGGCCGTTTTGGCTTCAATGGGCTGAGTAGGGGTCCGAGGCGAGCCCCAGAACCACTGTACCCTCGGCGCAAGGTGCAGGATCCCCCAGTGGTGCACGAGCTGCGGGTGTCCCTGGAGGAGATCTACCATGGCTCCACCAAGCGCATGAAGATCACAAGACGTCGCCTCAACCCTGATGGGCGAACTGTGCGCACCGAGGACAAGATCCTGCACATAGTCATCAAGCGCGGCTGGAAGGAAGGCACCAAGATCACCTTCCCCAAAGAGGGTGACGCCACACCTGACAACATCCCTGCTGACATCGTCTTTGTGCTCAAAGACAAGCCCCATGCACACTTCCGTCGAGATGGCACCAACGTGCTCTACAGTGCCCTGATCAGCCTCAAGGAGGTGGGGCCTAGTCAGGCTGTGTGTGTGTGCTGGGGAGATGGTGGGGACATTCCCCCTCTTCCTGCCAGCTGGCACATTCTTTCCCCACTCAATCTATTTCCTTCCTTCCCACTCACCTTGCCCCACCTTTTCCTCACTTTCTGCTTCGTCTTCCCCAGGCGCTGTGTGGCTGCACTGTGAACATTCCCACCATCGACGGCCGAGTGATCCCTTTGCCCTGCAATGATGTCATCAAACCAGGCACCGTGAAGAGACTCCGTGGGGAGGGCCTTCCCTTCCCCAAAGTGCCAACTCAGCGGGGAGATCTCATTGTTGAGTTCAAAGTTCGCTTCCCAGACAGATTAACACCACAGACAAGACAGATCCTTAAGCAGCACCTACCCTGTTCCTAGGCTCTGCCCCAGCCAGTCCAGAGCCTACCACAGCAATACCCCAACACTCACTTCCACTCAATGTGCACCCAGCTTGATGTCCACTGGACACTGGCAACTTTTTCTAAAATGCAAAAAAAAGCCACTGGTTTTCAGGAAAATGTTCCTGTCCCTGACCCCTTTCAGAGCTGGGCTGCCTGGGGGGAGTGGGAGGGAGGTGGGGAGAGCTAGCCCAGGCCAGGGGTCAATGTTCATGTCACTAGCTTTGAATCCAGTTTCCACTGCAGTGGCTGGAGAGTGACCTGAGTGCTACTTGAAGATATGTAGAGATTCCTTATCCATGCCTGTACATAGCATGTCCTTCTCCCCTCAGCTTTGCTAATACCAGTCCCCTCCCTTCCCTTTGGCTTCCTGCTGTTGGGGGCGGAAGAGAATAGAAAGGACATTGCTTTCTCAGCCCCACCCCCAGGTCCACAGTGTCCAAGGTTATGGCACACATATTCATGCACAAGAAGCACTCACCTAGAGCTGTCTGTGCCTCTCTGGGAGAGAGGAGAGGGGATAAGAAGGGAAGGTTCACAACCTGTGAACAGGGACTTGAGCACGAGACACTTTTCATCTGGAGCAGGGTGGTGAGCTCCTCAGCAGCCTCCGCAACAGCGCCCTGCCTGCACCCGCAGAGCTGGAGGTTCTGTCCTCCCTGCTCCTCTCAGGAGTGTTCAAGGGTGGAGGGCAGGGAATGGGGCCTGAGGTATTAAGGCTAAGAGGTTGGGGGCAGGGCCCATGTCCCGCCTTTATTAGGAAGGGAAAGGGCTTTGGGGTCAGGTGGCAGCTATTCCCCACCAAGAGATTCAGGGTCACAGGTTTTTCCCCACACCTCTGAACTCAGGGCCTAGCCACCCCCAAACTTCCAAATCCCACTTTTGTGATATGTGAAGCTACTTATTTCTTACCCTTGGAGGCTGTGTGGGGAATTTCCAGCCCTTTTATGCCTGTGTGATCCCGCCCCACCCCCACAGTTGTATAAAGGTCATAGTGAAGGAGCTGGGGGAAGACTGCTTCAGCCAGATCCTGGGGTGGGGTCTTTAGGTTTTCTCACTTTGACAAGCCCCTGAATGTTTTTATAGTAGTTTTTTTGTATTTTTTTGTAATGACAGTATTATGTAAAAAATAAAGTATTTTAAAAATATGGCATCTGAGCAGGAGCAACAAACCGGGGATGGGGGTGGGTGAGGAGGGCCACTGTCACCCTCCCTCCCAGGCTCTGGTCACCATTGAGAAGCCCAAGCAGGCCCTCAGTATAAGCTGAAGCTGACCCCTGCCTTCCTGTAAGCCTCCTGGATTTCTAAAACATATACTCCAAGCACAGCACAGACAGAAAGTACCACTCAGCTATTAGAGGAAACATCTATTGGGAAGGAAAAATATCCCTGCTCATGAGAGACAGAGACCATTGTCTTCAGATGCTCTAGCATGAAAACAAATAGATTTTCTCTTCTTGTCTAAATTTTCTCTGAGTCAGATAAATTTTCCTTCTAGGAGAAAATTTATCTTCTAGGAGGGGATGGAGGACTTTTTTTTTTTTTTTTTTTTTTTTTGAGACGGAGTCTTGCTCTGTCGCCCAGGCTGGAGTGCAGTGATGGGATCTTGGTTCATTGCAGCCTCCGTCTCCTAGGTTCAAGCGATTCTCCTGCCTCAGCCTCCCGAGTAGCTGGGATTACAGGCATGCGCCACCACACCCGGCTAATTTTTGTATTTTTGGTAGAGATGGGGTTTCACCATGTTGCCCAGGCTGGTCTCAAACTCTTGACTTCAAGTGATCTCCCTGCCTTGATCTCCCAAAGTGCTAGGATTACAGACATGAGCCACTGCTCCTGGCGAGGCTGAAGGACTTTCTGGCTAACTAGAAGAGACACATCCCCGAAGACAGAGCCTGGCCATTGGAGAGGATAGCCAGAGGTACCTGGCTTCCTTGGCCCATGCTGGTGAGGCCTGGCTATGGACACAGACTCCCCGGGAAGCATTGAACACAGCTGCAAATCCTTGAACCTCACAGTTATCTGGGGATATCTGTCCTGCCCTCTGACCTGCCTGTGTCTACTGAGACAACTCTGGCCCTCAGGACCTGAGTGGTGGCTGCATGAGGGGGCACTTGTCCCTTTCCTGCGATCTGTGTAGAAAGGAGCCCTGTAGTTGCAGAAATGCCCATCTGCAGGCTCTGCCTAACCCTGGACGTCCTCCTGGGGCTGACTTTCCTCTGAGCATGAATCCTACATCTTCTCCAGGATCAGGCCCATGACAGTCATGCCCTCCTGTGTGCCAGTGTCCCCAGTACTGTCCAGACAGCACTGCCTTCAGCTGGGTCTGGCTGAAGCTGACACTAACTGGCTTTTTTCCCACGGTAAAGACACTGAACAAAAGCTCCTCATCCTTTCACCTGAGGCACTTTTGTACCTCCTTCGAAAGGAGGAAATGTGCAGAAACCAGAGGGTCTTGCTCACAAGGGTATCTGCTAATCCCCTGGCCTGAGCAGGGAGACACCCTCACACTACATCCCCTACTCAATGCTCTCCTCCTTTGGGGCTCCTAGAGTAGCCTCTCTCTTGACTTGTGGCTAAATTCTTGTCCGGGATTTTTCCTAGGGCCTGAAGATTTGGGATTCTGGTCTGCTGGGCCAGACTGCTCCCTTTGGCCTCTGTGTGGACATACAAGACCTGGGAAATTATCATGTCCTGCTGAGCACACTCTGGGGATGAGATTTTTTTTTTTTTTTTTTTTTTTTTTTAAGACAGAGTTCACTCTTGTCACCCAGGCTGGAGTGCAATGGCACGATCTCGGCTCACTGCAACCTCCGCCTCCCAGGTTCAAGTGATTCTCTGGCCTCAGCCTCCTAAGTAGCTGGGATTATAGGCGCCCACCACCACACCCGGCTAATTTTTGTATTTTTTAGTAGGCATGGGTTTTCACCATGTTGGCCAGCCTGGTCTTGAACTCCTGACCTCAGGTGATCCGCCCGCCTTGGCCTCCCAAAGTGCTGGGATTACATATGTGAGGCACCGCGCCCGGGCAGGGATAGGATTTTGAGCGCCTAGAAGCAAGGCTATCTGGGGCAAGGAACACTTCAATGGGAAAGTCCTAAGGCTGACTGTAACCTTACCTGCAATTTGCACCTTACCCTTCTTAGAGGCCGAGTGAGGAATTTCTGCTATTGTAATGCCTGTGTAACCACCCCTAGAGACACTGAAGCGTGCACAGAGCTGTAGAAAAGTCAAGATAGTAAAAGAGCTGTGGGAGAGACTAGTTCAATCTGGTCCTGAGGAGTTGGGGTCTTTTTTCTCACATTGATAAGCCCCTGAATGTTTTTATAGTAGGTGTGTGTGTGTATGTGTGTGTGTGATTTTGTAATGATAGTACTATGACAATCATTTGCTCATCTTGTATGACAGTAATATCCTCTTTAAGACTTGGCCATCCTGGATCTTGGGCAACCAACATTCCTGGCTGGGGAGTATTCCTTAGTCACTGGAGCCCCTTGACTACTCAGATGGGCATTTATCTCCTGGACATCTTCCCGTTGTGGCTTAGGAACTGAAGTCTCTGGAATTCCTACCTCCCTGGCCTCTTTGGCTCTTAAAGAAATTCCTAATCTCCGATTTCCTTTTCCTAAAAAAAAACTCCAAGAAGATGCTATGCTCTGTGGTGAGCCCCTTCTGCCTCCAGGCACTGCTCCTCCATGGCCAGAATCTGTTGAGATGCAACTCCACTCTCATCCGTTGGGTATGTCTTGCCTCTGACTTGAAGTGACTCTGGATTGCCTCTCTTGACCTTCAAAGTCCCACTCTGACATGACTTGTCCATGGAGAGGGCAAAAGGAGCTAAAAAGTTTGTTTGCTGTCCTTGAACTAGGGTCCTCTGGACTTCCTTGCTTACAGTTGAGGAGGCAAGGACTCTCCAGGGTGGGGGCTGAATTCCTTGTGATTAGCTTATCTCCTGACCTATCTGTTTCTTTCAAGGAGCTAAGCAACCTCAATTTAGCCATCCCTGAAACATGGGTGGCTGAGGGATAAAGGTGGACTTGGGAAAGGAGCCATGATTGGGTCTCTATCACCTTAAGTTTTATGGATTCAGAGACTTTAAAGAGGTAAACTCTATCTCTGCCATGCTCAAAACCATACCACATAGACTTCTAGTGCCTGCGTAGCACCTGCATCAAGAAAGGAAAGCTTCCAAGAAGTATTTAGGCAGTGTTCCTGCACTAAGGGTGCCAAATTTCCAGTTTTCAAGCAGCTATAGGACTTCCCAGAAGGGAGTGATACATCACTGTCAGCAAGCCATGAACAATACACATATATAGGCCACCTGCCCAAGTGAACTTTCAGGGTGTTTTCCAGTTGCTTCCAGTCTAGGTTCTCTCTTGAATGCATTTATAAGTCGTTTCCTGACCCACTCCTTGAGTGATTCAACTATTTTTTTGGTCTCCTCTGATGAATCAGCCCCCAAAACCCCTACTGGGTAGCTTTCTGAATGCCTTGATAGGTTACCTTTGGGACTCTTTCTCAGGCTATGCCTCAGACCCTTCCCTAGGTCATTATGAAACTTGGCGGGGGCCCCTCATATGGAAGCTTCTTGGGTGCCCAATCAATTCTTCCTTAGACTCTTGCTGCCTTGACCCATAAATACCTCGAGGGCTGTAAGAATCTATGATTGTTCCTTAGCTGAGATGTGTCTGTTATTTGCTCTGAGGCTGCATCAGCACCAAAAGCTCTTGCATCCTCTAGGCCAGGACCCACTAGTGCTACATGAGGCTCTTTCAAAAAGCGGTGCTCTAGTTGGTTCCAAATACTATTGCTTATAGGAAATTCTCTAGGAAGAATAGAAAATGGCGCATAGTCCTGGGAGGCCAGGCTGTACTGAACAAGGTTGGGAGTTGGAAGACAAAATGCTTCCTAAGATCTCTGAATTACAGAGAGTAAAAGCTAGAAATTTTCAACAAATGTTGAGCTTCAGTTGGGGTGAGAGACTATACCTCATTCTGGGTCCTAGGAAAGGATACCCCAGAACCCTTAATCTGGGGTGAAGAAGAAAGTAATAGGAGCAGGAATGAGGAATGAAGGTGGGTCCAAGGTAGGTGCTGGGATGAAAGAGAGTTTGGAGCTGGGGGAGCAGTGGGGAACCTTTAGCCTGTATTTAAACCGGAAAGTGAAAATAGGCATTAGAGATTCTACTGACTAAAACAAAGAGAGACTCCAGTGCAAAATAATCACCAGAAACCAGGACAGTAGCCACCAGGGCCTCACTGTGCAGAGGTGAGACTCCAGGAGAGATGGCTCCACCCCCCAAGATTTTGGAATTTGGGAGCTGCTGAGGATGTGCAGCTGCTCTGGTTTGTCTTTGGTGCTCCACAGTGGTTGGGAGCCTATGTTGTCCTGTATGCCAGCAAGTGGCTCTAAAACAGTTCCAGAAAAATATACATATATACCCCTCTAGCAAAGACTGGGAGACTCATTGGGTGAAATCATTTAATGAAACATCTGTCCAGCCTGTGGCTAAGCTAGTCAAGCAGACACTTCAGGGGCCACATACAACAAAAAAAAAATACAGAATTTACAGAATTATTAAAGTCACTACACGAGCAAACAACAACAATGACAAATAGCAACAACAAAACTTGGAGGGAAGGGGGAATCTAATTTCCAGAAATGCCACATTATACTATTCTAAATGTCCAGTTTTCAATAACAACTATAAGACATGCAAAGAAAAAAAGAGAATGGGCCGGGCGCGGTGGCTCAAGCCTGTAATCCCCAGCACTTTGGAGAGGCCGAGACGGGTGGATCACGGAGGTCAGAAGATCGCGACCATCCGGCTAACACGGTGAAAAACCCGTCTCTACTAAAAAAAATGCAAAAAAAACTAGCTGGGCGAGGTGGTGGGCACCTGTAGGTCCCAGCTACTCGGGATGCTGAGGCAGGAGAATGGCGTAAACCCGGTGAGGCAGAGCTTGCAGTGAGTGCTGAGATCCGACCCACTGCCGACTCCAGCCTGGGCGAAGAGCGAGACTCCATCTCCAAAAAAAAAAAAAAAAAAAAAAAAAGAGAATGGCTCCTATATAACCAAGCACATCGAGGGGAAAAAGCAATCAACCACAAAAAGTGGACCCTGGGAATCCAAACATTGAGATTTACTAAAAGACTATAAGTCGCTTTGAAAAAAATTTTAGAGAGCAGGGTCTCACTATGTTGCCCAGGTTGGTCTCAAACTCCGGGCTTCAAGCAATCCCCCACCTCAGGCTCCCAAGTGTGCTAGGATTACAGGTGTGAGTCACTGTGCCTAGCTTAAATTACTATTTAAAATATGTTTTTAAAACAATGAAGGAAAAACCTTTGTTCCTAGGCCAAGGCCAGTGGCTCACTCCTGTAATCCTGGTGGCTTTGGTGAGGCTGAGACAGGTGAATTGCTTGAGCCAGGATTTCGAGACTGGCCTGGGTTGACCATTGGCAAGACCCCATCTCTACAAATAGAATAAAAAAATTACAGGGAATGGTGGTACCGCTGGCCTGTCGGTCCCAGCTACACAGGAGTCATAAGATGGGGAGAGTGGCGTGGCCCAGAAGGTACAGGGAGCGGTGGGCAATGAAAGCAACATGGAGGCCATGTCTCACACGCCCATGATGACTCCAGGCCCACTGGATGACAAGTAGGAACCTGTTGCAAAAAAAAAAAAAAAAAAAAAAAAGACTAAAAAACTTAAGAGAAGTGTGGAAATAATGGCTCACTCAATAGAACTTATCAATAAGGAGGTAGAAATTACTTTTTTAAATAACCCTAGGGTTGAAACCCTAGGTTTGAAAAGTATAATAACTGAAATGAAAAATTTGATAGGAGCTCAAGAGCAGAGTTGAGAAAGCAGAACAAAACTCAGTAAACTTGAAGGTAGGTCAACTGAGATTATCCAATTTGAGAAACAGAAAGAAAAAAGAATGATGAAAAATGAACAAAACCTATAAAACCTGTGGAACACCCTCAAGTATAAGAACATAAAAATAAATAAAAGCCTGAGAAAGAGAAGAGAAAGAGAAGGCATAAATATTTAAAGAAATAATGTTTGAAAACTTCCCAAATTAGATTAATCTACACACCCAAAAAGCTTGATGAGCTCCAAGCAGGATAAACAGCAAGAGATCCATACCTAAACACATCATAATCAAACTATCAAAGACAAAGACAAAAAGAGCATCTTGAAAGAGGGAAGAGAAAAATGACTTGTCACATACAAGGGATCCTCAATAAGATTAACAGCTGATTTGTCATCAGGAGCCATGGAGAAGGCAGGGGATGTGCATACTCAGAGTACAAGAGAAAAAAGTCTGCCTAGCAAAACTGTGTATCAAAATGGGGAGTTGGAGGAAGAGTATGGAGAAAAGCACTGCCATAGGACAGCTGAGACTATGGCTGAGAAGGTGTCAGCGGACAGCATGGAGAGGTAGGCTCTCACAGCAGCTAAGGAGCTGGCCACTTAGAAGCATGAACCAAGACTGCACAAATTCTGGGAGCTGCACCTGAAGTAGACTGAAGCTTGAAAATTAAATCACCAAGAAGTTGTGGAGGACGACAAAAGACTTAAAACTACCTGCAAACTGGGAAGCTAATAAGGCTCATTTCAAATGGGAATTGCAGGAAGGAGAAAAAAAAAAAGAATGTTCAGACAAAGACTATGAGAAAAGATACAGAAAGATGGGAGAGGAAAAAGAATAGGAAAAACTCCAATCTGGGATTTTTACATTATGCCACTTCTGGGTTACACTAGTATCATTGGTTGACCAAGCAGATCAAACCTGACATAGAAAGATATCAAAATCTAAGAGACAAATATGGAGAGGAGTTCTACACAACATCCAACAGCCTTCTTCATGGAACATATGTGCCTTCCACAGAGGAAATTGATAGGACAGAAAACCAAATTGAAAAATGAGACGAATATAGCTGGAGACACCCTTAGGATTATGATGCAGATATCAACTACTAAACATTTAAAGAATTAACACCAATCCTTCTTAAACTCTTACAAAAAAATGAAGCAGAGAAAAACTTTCTAACTAATTCTATGAGGTTAGCATTACCCTGATACCAAAGGCAGATAAAGACATCATTAGAAAAGAAAATTACAGACCAATATCCTTTATAAATATAGATGATAAAATCCTCAACAAAATATTAGCAGGTTGAACTCAACAGCAAATTAAAAGGATCATTCACCATAACCAAGTGGAATTTGTTCCAAGAATGCAGGGGTGATTAAACATAAGAAAATCAATCCATGTAATACATCATATTAATAGAATGAAGGGGAAAAACCAAATGATCATTTCAGTCAACACAGAAAAAGTATTTAACAAAATCCAATGTTTTAATGATAAAAATTAAGAAAACTAAGAATAAAGAGACCATTTCCCAACATGATATAAAGTATTTATGATAAACCCACAGCTAGCAGGATATCAATGATGAAATAGTGAAAGTTTTCCCCCTAAGATCAGGAACAAGAAAAGGATGCCCTGTTATTTAATATTGTAATGGAAGTTCTAACCAGAGCTATTCAACAAGAACAAGTAATAGAAGGCATCAGCTGAGAATGGTGGCTCATGCCTGTCATACCAGCACTTTGAGAGGCCAAGGTGGGAAGATTACTTGAAGCCAGGAATTCAAAACCAGCCACGGCAAACTTTTCCTG
>NW_016830546.1:299449-317066 GCF_001698545.2 Rhinopithecus bieti
TGCAGACCAACTGGGCATGCGCCAGGTGACGTCAATCCGAAGAGACCAAGATTTACCTGGTCGCACCTGACACGCCCGTGCCCCGCCTGTTGCCCTCCCACTCCTAGAAAAGCCGCTCCGGAGGCACGCCACGCGCGGCCTTCCTCAGTCCTCCACTCCTGTCGGGATGTCAGGACTGCGGGAACTCCGTCCGAGAGCCCCACCGGGGGGCTCTGTCGGCCTTCTTTGCCGGAGGCCGACAGACCTCTTCCCCACACCTTAGGTGACCAAAATAAACTTGCAGTTTTGCTCCTACCCTTGACTAGTCGCTGGTTCTTTTGCGCCCGCTCTGGTGGTCTTAGAAAAACAAATCAGCGCCCAAGATGGTTGGGTACAGTTTGCTTTTATACATTTTAGGGAGACGTGAGACATAAATTAATATGTGTAAGATGTACATTGGTTCAGTCAGGAAAGGTGGGACAACTCAAAGGTGGGATGGGGGTGGGAGTGGGCTTCCAGCTTATGGGTAGATAAAAGACAGAAGGTTGCATTCTTTTGAGTCCTTCATCAGCATTTCACTGAATACCCAATTTAGTCTGAGCCGGGTATGGTAGCTCACACCTATAGTTCTAACACATTGGGAGGCTGAGGCGGGTGAATCACTCGAGGTCTCTCAGGACCTCTCACTCTCAGGAGTTTGAGACTAGCCTTGGCCAACATAAAGAAATCCCATCTCTGCTAAAAATACAAAAATTAGCCGGGCATGATGGCACGTGCCTGTAGTCCCAGCTACATGGGAGGCTAAGGCAGGAGAATCACTTAAACCTGGGAGGCAGAGGTTGCAGTGAGCTGAGATTGCACCACTGCACTCCAGCCTGGGTGACAGGGCAAGACTCTGACACAAAAAAAAAAAAAAAATTTAGTCTGTCTCAGGGAATCTGCATTTTTACATACACAGTATGGCACAGGAAGCAATCGGATATGCAGTTGTCTCAGGTGAGCAGAGGGATGACTTCCTGTCCCACATCTGTGAAAATAAGCTATCAGTTTACATTGCCAGGGTGAAATTCAACAGAACTGTTTTAGGGTAAAGTTCTTGAGGCCCACAAGAAATTTCCTTGTGGGCAAATTGTGAGGGAGGTTTTTTTTTTTTTAATCTTTGTAGCTATCTTATTTAGGAATAAAATGGGAAGCAGGTTTGCCTGACATAGTTCCCAGCTTGACTTTTCCCTTGGCTTAGTGATTTTGGAATCCAAGATTTATTTTCCTTTCACATTTCTTCCATTTCTTTTAAAAATATTTCAGAAAGAGCATTTTAGAAGAAAATGAGTCTCCAGTCTCAGGTCTTTCTGATCTCTTATAGCTAGGATGATTTATTCTAGACAGGTAGGTCTCGCATTATTAGAAAAGCTCATTTTTAGCAGGTTGTAAAATATCATGTTCTACGAAGAGAAAATAGGGAAAGAAAGAGAAAGAAAACAACAAACAAATGAAAAGATAGAGGTATTTTTCTCTGAAGTCCATACATCAGTAGGCAGGCATATAGGTTGCTGTTATTTTCTTCTGAAGCTTAAGTTGTGTAGCTTCAGTTCACAGGGTTTTAAGAAAGCACAGCATAATTTTAGTGATTTCAAATCAGGAAAATGGGGAAAAAAAAGGAAGGAAAGAAGAAAAAATTGAAAATATTATTTTGAATACCTGTACCACCCCCAAAAAATTTAAAATTCAGTCCAAACTAGAAAATAATAAAAATTGAAAAATATTAGGCAAGACTAGAATCTAATGACAGGTGCATTATAGTTCACTTTGAAAAATAATGTTTTCTCTCTCCAGTCCCCATTTTCACTAAACACAAATCACAGGACAAATTTGTGCATAAAATAAGCATTAGTCTTATATACTTGGCCTGAGTATTTACATGAAGTCAGCAAGAATAATTATGTGCTGGCCGGGTGCGGTGGCTCACACCTGTAATCCCAGCACTTTGGAAGGCTGAAACATGTGGCTCACTTGAGGCCACAAGTTCAAGACCAGACTGGGCAACAGAGAGAAACCCCATCTCTACTAAAAATACAAAAACTAGCCAGGCATGGTGGCACATGCCTGTAGTCCAACTATTCAGGAGGCTGAGGCATGAGAATCACTTGAATCTCAGAGGCAGAGGTTGCAGTGAGCCCAGATTGTGCCACTGTACTCCAGTCTGGGCAACAGAGCAAGATTCTGTCTCAAAAAGGAAAAAATTTGCCATATAGGCTCTTTTTTTTTTTCAAACTGGCTTTGCTGGACCTTTATTCCACAAGAATTTTCAGATTAGACTTCAATGCCTTGAGCCTAGCCTGTGCCTGCAGATACCTATATTAATTGGGTGAATTCCCAAGATAATTTGAGGCTCCTGGGCCTATCAGAAAGTGACTTTTTTTTTTTTTTTTTTTTTTTTGAGACAAAGTCTCACTCTGTCACCTAGGCTGGAGTGAAATGGTGCAATATTGGCTCACTGCGACCTCTGCTTCCCAGGTTCAAGTGATTCTCATGCCTCACCTCCCAAATAGCTGGAATTACAGGCACATGCCACCATGCCCAGCTAATTTTTTTATTTTTAGTAGAGATGGGGTTTTGCTATGTTGGCCTGTTGGCCAACTGGTCTCAAACTTCTGACCTTAGGTGATCCACCCACCTTGGCCTCCCAAAGTGCTCGGATTACAGGCATGAGGCACCACACCTGGCCCAGAAAGTGACATGCTTTACTTACCACAGGTCAGGAAACTGTACAGGAACTGTGTGGACAAGGCATGAGGCCAGCTTTCCCAAGGGGCTTTTATGGCTCTATAAGTCAACTTTGATTCCTTAAAGCAGTTGATTTATTTCTGAAAGTATGCCATTCCAATCAAAGCCTTGGTAAAATAACCAGTGTCCAATTGTATCCTGTTACAAAAGAAAACAGATTATTATTGAACTTATGCAAATAACTAGACTGCCATAAATTAAGTATACTTGCAAATAGTTTTCAAATTCTGGAGAAATCAGGTAGAGGAATATGCTTCAGATTTTGCTCATGGGAATTTCGTTTACTCAGTTGTTAAAAGCTGTAAATCGCTCAAAGAAAAAGGGTTTTCTGAACTCAGAAACAAAAGAATTACCAGTGTTTCAAACAAAGTCATAAAAAGATTATTTCAGTTTTCCATTAGTTTAGTCTGTGTAATTAACTCCAGTTCTACTCAATGTTTATGAACACATTAGCTGTCTATGGGAGTCTTACACGTTTCTCCTCTATTCTAGTGTCACAATCTCCAAAGTT
Organism: Rhinopithecus bieti; assembly: GCF_001698545.2. Classification (NCBI taxonomy): domain Eukaryota; kingdom Metazoa; phylum Chordata; class Mammalia; order Primates; family Cercopithecidae; genus Rhinopithecus; species Rhinopithecus bieti. The sequence goes on from NW_016830546.1 coordinate 302,724, forward strand.
ATCAGAAACCTGCATTCAAAAGCACCTGTCAGAGTCATATAACTATTTATAAAATCACCTTTTGAAAAGGATAAAAGTAGGCTGGGCGCAGTGGCTCATGTCTGTAATCCCAGCACTTTGGGAAGCTGAGGTGGGTGGATCACTTGAGGTCAGGAGTTTGAGATTAGCCTGGCCAACATGCAAAACCCCATCTTTACTAAAAATACAAAAATTAGCCGGACATGGTGGCATGCACCTGTAATCCCAGCTACTTGGGAGGCTGAGGTGGGAGAATTGCTTGAATTTAGGAGGTGGAGGTTGCATTGAGTCAAGATTGTACCACTGCACTCCAGCCTGGGTGACAGAGGGAGACCCTTTCTCAGAAAAAAAAAAGAATAAAAGCAAAACAATTGTGGATGACAAAACTCTTAGAACAGTCATAGTTAGACACGATTGACAAGGAAATTTGGTTACTTCTGTGGCATACAACAATTTTACATGATAAGCATAATTACTACTGACAACATATACTAAGACTCATCCAAATCACAGAAATCTGAAGAATGGTAAATATCATTTCATATTTGACAAAACTTCCTGTATGATTTTATTATATCAAATAAGCCAAATATGTCTTTTTTTGCACTTCAGGGGACCTAATATCAAAACAATTAATGAGAAGCAAAGTTAGAATTTGATTTTGGGAAGTTTGTCAAATATAACACTTGATATCACAAAATAGGATCATTGTAAAATATTGTAAAATAATTCATTAATTTAGCCAAAATGATAACTCAAAGATTTCAAAAAGGAAAAAACTTTTATTCTTTGAGAAAAGAGACTAACTTTCCCAAACAATAAGTTCTAATAAAGATAGCATAAGAACAATTAATCTCTCAAAATTTTATAAACAGGCCAGGCATGGTGGCTCATGCTTGTAATCCCAGCACTTTGGGATGCCAAGGCGGGTGGATCACTTGAGGTCAGGAGTTCAAGACTAGCCTGGCTAACATGGTGAAACACTGTCCCTACTAAAATTACCCGGGCATGGTGGCATGTGCCTATAGTCCCAGCTACTTGGGAGGCTGAGGCGGGAGAATTGCTTGAACCCAGGAGGTGGAGGCTGCAGTGAGTTGAGATCATGCCACTGTACTCCAACCTGGGCAAAAGAGCAAGACTCTACCTCAAAAACAATTATAAACAAAATCTATTAAATTTTAGTCATGTTGACCATAAGATATAATTTCCATAAACCTTTCTATAACCTGTATAACCTTTTATTAAGGAGTGTGCTAATGCTCTAAGAAAATGCTCAAAGACCAGCCATATGCTGGTTTTGCATCAGTGTGCCTTTGACATTAATGGTTAGGTTTATAGAAAAACTGAACTAATTTAGTCTCTCAACATCAGCCCTTACAATCTCATGCACCCACCTCTTCCACAATAGTCCCTGAGCCTTGAGAGGTCGAATATTTTTAATTTCTGGCCTTGTGTCTCATGAAAGTAGTTTATTTTTATTGGCATCTTCTACCAGGTCTGAAGATGAGGCTTTAACTGCTGTCAGTATTTAAGATTGAGCAGGACTTGGTGTCCTTTTTAGACCCAAGAGTCAAACCCCATAACTGAATGGCAAAAAAACATGAAAAGCACACACAGAAAGTTACACAGATGCAATAACCTTAATTTAGAATGTTTTCTAATTTCAGTTTTTTCTAAGCAAACCAAAACTTAATGATATAGAAACTATTTCAATAAAACATAAAATCTGTTTGTTAGGCCAGTTGCCAAAAGGCAAAAGCAAAGAGCTTCTGCAGTGCAATTTCTTTTCCCTATGAGGAATCCATTTAGATAATCTGCAAGTCAAAACTAATGAAAATAGTACTTGAATTAGATATAGGAAGAATGTTTCCTGGGTCACAAGTAAAATTTTTCAGATTCATAGAACAATTTAAAGACAAGAGCACAGGATACTATATTAGAAGAAAACATTTCCTTTAGATCTTTAAGGTAAAACATTTTTAGCATCAGGCCACAACAAATAATTACAACCTGAGGGGAAAAAAACTTACAGGAGCTGAAAATGAGTTGAAGGAGAGTTATTATTTCAGGCCTTTTAAAGGGGGAGAGAAAGCTGAAAACAGCAAAATGCAATAAAAGTTGAACTTTGGGTTAAAAATATTAAAATCTCTTGTAATTTTACTAAGAGTAAATCAATACCTCGAGAAAATTTTGCTATTCTAACCAGTTCTTTAGTGTTTCTTTTTTTAAATCAAAACCCAGTCTCTAGAAAAACCATATAAATAGTTTCTCTTTAATTATAGACAACTTGATACAAATCATTTAAAACATGCTTGGAATTCCTATTTTGTCTTAGATATCCCTCTTTGTTAAATAACCAGTCATTTTATTTCAGGACAAAATTTTATCACACAAGATTCTTTCTTACATAAAATTACTTTCCTTTTAACCTTTCTTGCCAAAAACAACTCTTTATATTTGCAACTTTCTTTACGTTGCTCATATTTACTGATTACCTTTATTTTGTTTCATAAATAACTTTATAATAACCTTGGAATTAGACAAAAATTATTTTCCTTTAAATAAGAACACATTTCTTTTTTTTACAAAAATGTTTTCCTATAATTTTTTAAAAGGAAATGACCCAGACATTTAATGAATATTTATTATTTAACTTAATATAACTTTAGATTTTAAATTATATGGTAAGATTATTTATAAGCATTTATTCCATTACATTTACCTAATTAATTTTTTAAAATAGTTTAACCAGATTACTTATGAAAACTGTGATAGCTATCATTTAAAGTTATTTCCTTGATGACCAGCCCAGTGGCTCATGCCTGTAATCCCAGCACTTTGGGAGGCTGAGGTGAGAGGATCGCTTGAGGCCAGGAGTTCGAGACCAGCATGGCCAACATGGCAAAACACCACCTCTACTAAAAACACAAAAATGAGCTAGGCCATAGTGGTGCATGCCTGTAATCCCAGCTACTTGGGAGGCTGAGGCACAAGAATCACTTGAACCTGGGAGGCAAAGGTTGCACTTTGCAGTGAGCTGTGATCATGCCACTGCACTCCTGCCTGGGTGACAGAGCAAGACTCTATCACAAACAAAGAAACAAACAAACAAAAAGCAACAAAAATAAACTTATATTCTTGTTAACCATTTGTTTTTGTTTTTGTTTTCCTTCAACTTTTAAGTTCTGGGGTACATGTGCAGGATGTGCAGGTTTATTATGTAAGTAAACGTGTGCCATGGTGGTTTGCTGCACAGATCAACCCACCGCCTTGGTATTAAGTCCAGCATCCATTAGCTATTCTTCCTGATGCTCTCCCTCCCACTGAGAAGAACAAGTGTATGTTGTTCCTCTCATGTGTCCATGTGTTTCCATTGTTCAGCTCCCACTTACAAGTGAGAAAGTGCAGTGTTTGGTTTTCTGTTCCTGCATTAGTTTGCTGAGGATACCAGCTTCCAGTTCCATCCATGTCCCTACAAAGGACATGATCTCATTCCTTCTTACGGCTTCATAGTATTCCATGGTGTGTATGTACCATGTTTTCTTTATCCAGTCTATCATTTATGGGCATTTGAGTTGATTCCATGTCTTTGGTATTGTGAGTAGTGCTGCAATGAACATACACATGCACGTATCTTTGTTAACAGAATGATTTACATTCCTTTGGGTATATACCCAGTAATGGGATTTCTGGGTCAAATGGTATTTCTGCCTCTAGATCTTTGAGAAATTGCCACACTGTCTTCCACAATTTACTCTCCCACCAACAGCATAAAAGCATTCCTTTTTCTCTGCAACCTCGACAGCATCTGTTGTGTCTGGACTTCTTAGCAATCGCCATTCTGACTGGCATGAGATGGTATCTTACTGTGGGTTTTCTAGGGGTTTTGTTTGTTTTGAGGCAGAGTCTCACTTTGTTGCCCAGGCTGGAGTGCAGTGACGCGATTTTGACTCATAGCAACCTCCACCTACTGGGTTCAAGCAATTCTCCTGCCTCAGCCTCCTGAGTAGCTGGGATTTCAGGCACACGCTACCATGCCCAGCTAGTTTTTGTATTTTTGGTAGAGACGAGGTTTCACCATGTTGGCCAGGCTGGTCTCGAATTCCTGACCTCCAGTGATCTGCCCACATCGGCCCCCAAGGTACTGGGATTACAGGCATAAGCCACTGCTCCTGGCCTCATTGTGGTTTTGATTTGCATTTCTCTGATGATCAATGATGTTGACCTTTTTTTCATATGGTTAACCATTTTTATAATCTGTGAATTTCAGATTTTCCTAGGTAAGAAACTTAAGATTAGATAAATGGTGTTTTGTTTTGTTTACCAATAATTCAGGATTTAGCTGTTTTCATTAACTAAACAATATTAAATGCCTTATATGTCAAGTTTTACATAAACAATTCTCTTTTGGGCTACATTCATAGCTTTACAATCTTCATGCCAAATGTTGACATCTAGCAGAGATAAATATAAAACCACTTGACAAATAAATCTAAACAATAATGTATGTTGACAATTCTGAAGCCATTTCTAATTTTACTTCACCAGTATTTTTAAAAACAGCTAATTTATTAAAGATTTACTTAAGTCAAGACTGGGCACGGTGGCTCACGACTGTAATCCCAGCACTTTGGGAGGCTGAGGCAGGCAGATCACGAGGTCAGGAAATCGAGACCATCCTGGCTAACATGGTGAAACCCTGTCTCTACTAAAAATACAAAAAAAATTAGTCGGGCATGGTGGTGAGCGCCTGTAGTCCCAGCTACTCCGGAGGCTGAGGCAGGAGAATGGCGTGAACCTGGGAGGTGGAGCTTGCAGTAAGCCGAGATTGCGCCACTGTACTCCAGCCTGGGGGACAGAGCGAGACTCTGTCTCAAAAAAAAAAAAAATTTACTTAAGTCACATGAACTTGAAAAAGCACTTGGTTTAAAGTCTTGATTTTTTTCCAGTAAAGATTTGATTTAAGTGCTCCTCAATTAATTAAAGCTCTTTTGTATATTTTTAGTAATGAAACATCATATATGTGACACATAAATATGTAGATGTATTAGACACACAGGTAGAAGTAGATCTTACAGATTTATAAGACCTCTTTTTTCCTATTTTAGACTTCCAAATTCCTTTCTTTTCTTTTTTTTCCTCTTTCTTTTTTATTTTTATTTTTATTTTTTTGGCAGCAAAGAAAGAGTTTAATAATCACAGGGCTAGCCAAGTGGTAGTGAAATAGGAAGATTTTCCTTTATCCCCTTGCAGAGTGTGCGATGTGGTTGTGGCTCGCTTCTTCAGTGCCTCCATGCTCAAACCCCCAGGGGGAGCATGCAGACAGGCAGGCTGTGGGGAGCACGGGCTCCAACCCTATGACAGTGTCTAGGGTTGAGTGTTTACAGCTCCCAAAGCCCCAGTGGGTGTGTGTTACAGCATGCTCTTTCAGCTTAGCTGTCCACAGGCCGACTTGTGTTAATTAGCCCAATTAGACACTCAGCTTTATCACAAGGACAGAGGGCTTTCTGTATTCCCAGGGGTTCTTGCCCTAGTGTACCGGAACAACTGGATCACATATGGTCTTTGTCACATGCGTCCATGTGAAGAGACCACCAAACAGGCTTTGTGTGAGCAACAAGGTTGTTTATTTCACCTGGGTGCAGGTGGGCTGTCACCTGGGTGCAGGTGGGCTGAGTACACAAAGAGAGTCACCAAAGGGTGGTGGGATTATCATTAGTTCTTATAGGTTTGGGGATAGGCAGTGGAGTTAGGAACAATGTTTTGCCGGCAGGAGGTGGATCTCACAAAGTACATTCTTAAGGGTGGGGAGAATTACAAAGAACCTTCTTAAGGGTGGGGGAGATTACAAAGTACATTGATCAGTTAGGGTGGGGCAGAAACAAATCACAATAGTGGAATGTCATCAGTTAAGGCTCTTTTCACTTCTTTTGTGGATCTTCAGCTGCTTCAGGCCATCTGGATGTATACATGCAGGTCACAGGGGATATGATGGCTTAGTTTGGGCTCAGAGGCCTGATATTCCTGTCTTCTTATATTAATAAGAAAAATAACATAAAATAGGGCTGAAGTGTTGGGGCAGCAAAAATTTTGGTGGGGTGGTATGGAGAGATAATGGTCGATGTTTCTCAGGGCTGCTTTGAGCGGGATTAGGGGTGCCGTGGGAAACTAGAGTGGGATAGATTAAGCTAAAGGAAGATTCTGTGTTAAGGGGTGATATTGTGGGGTTGTTAAAAAGAGCATTTCTCATATAGAATGACTGGTGAGGGCCTGGATGCAGTTTTGTATGAATTGAGAAACTAAATGGAAGACACAAGGTCCAGATTAAGAGAAGGAGAAAAACAGGTATTAAATGACTAAGAATTGGGAGGACCCAGGACATCCAATTAGAGAGCGCTCAAGGGGGTTCAGCATAATTACTTGCTTGGTTGGTGAGTTATTGGAGCTCTATCCTTGACAGAGTCTTCCTTTTTAAGTTGGAGGCTGAGATTGGTGGGTGATTTTTAAAAGACAGTTAGTCCATTCTACCTTTCCTGAAGATTAAGGATGGTAAGGGGTATGAAGGTTTCACTGAATACCAAGAGCCTGAGAAACTGCTTGGGTGATTTCACTAGTAAAGACCGGTCCGTTATCAGACTATATAGAGGTGGGAAGTCCAAATCGAGGAATTATGTCTGACAGAAGGGAAGAAATGACTGCGGTGGCCTTCTCAGACCCTGTTGGAAAGGCCTCTACACATCCAGTGAAAGTGTCTACCTAGACCAAGAGATATTTTAGTTTTCTGACTTGGGGCATGTAAGTAGTCAATTTACCAGTCCTTGGCAGGGGCAATTCCCCGAGCTTGATGTGTAGGGAAGGGAGGGGGCCTGAACAATCCCTGAGGAGGAATAGAATAGCTGATGGAACACTGAGAAGTGATTTCCTTGAGGATAGATTTTCACGATGGAAAAGAAATGAGAAGTTCTAAGAGGCGGGCTAGCGGCTTGTAACTTACATGGAAGAGGCTATGAAATGATGACAGACTAGAACAGGCCTGTGAGGCTAGAAGGAGATATTTTCCTTGGTCTAAGAACCATTTGCCTTGTGTGGGAAGAGATTGATAAGTGGAAGTTTCAGTGGGGAAGTAGGTGGGAGTGACCGATGAAAAGGAGAAAAACTGGCCATGAGGGACAGAAGTTGGAATGCTAGCTGCTTTTTTATCATACCTTAACAGCATGAGAGTTGCCCTGAGCGATGGGATCTGATGCATTTTGATGGCTCTTGGAGTTAATGACTCTAGCTTCCTTTGGAAGTAAAGTGGCCTTGAGAAGAGTTTTATTAAAGAGGCATTAATGATGGAGGATGCTTGCATAGTGAGGAAACCTCTTTCTGCCCATATAACAGCATGGTGGTGCAGGATATGGAAGGCATATTTAGAATCAGTATAAATATTGACACGTAGTTCCTTTGCAAGAGTGAGGGCTCGAGTTAAGGCAATGAGTTTGGCTTGCTGAGAGGTAGTGGAGGGGGGCAGAAAGTATATGCATCAGGTGTGAGGAAGAAAATAGATTTTGGAAGTTATGAGAACTGTAGAGAGTGAGTTAAGCATAGTTTGTGATTTTGAGGGCCTCTAAAAGTATTAAGGCAGCAGCAGCCACTGCACAGAGACATGAGGGCTAGGCTAAAACAGTAAGGACAAGTTGTTTGGATAAAAAGGCCACAGGGTGTGGTCCCGGTCCTTGTGTAAGAATTTTGACTGCACAGCCCTGAGCTTCAGTTGTGTGTAATGAAAAAGGTTGGGATGACTTAGGGAGAGCTAGTGTGGGAGCAGCTTTTAGGGCTGTTTTTTAAGGAATGGAAAGGGGAGTGGGGAAAGGATATAGGATTTATAGGGTCAGCTAGGTTAATCTAGAACAGAATGGGCTGTGGAGGAAGGTATTGAGGATAGGAGAGTCTATGGGTTTGGCACCATGGGGTGGATAGGCAAGACAATTTGGTTGATAAGGTGCAGATCCTGAACTAACCTGTAAGACTTGTCCAGTTTTTGGACAGGTAAAATGGGGGAATTGTAAGGAGAGTTTATAGGCTTTAAAAGGCCATGCTGTAACAGGCGAGTGGTTACAGGCTTTAATCCTTTTAAAGTGCGCTGTGGGATGGGATAGTGGCGTTCAGCAGGGTAAGAGTGATTAGGTTTTAATGGGATGGTAAGGGGTGCATCATCCGTCACCAAGGAGGGAGTAGAGGTGTCCTATACTTGTGGATTAAGGTGGGGAGACACGAGGAAAGGATGCGAAGGAGGCTTTGAACTGGAGGAAAAGGCAGCAATGAGGTGTGGCTGTAGCCCAGGAATAGTCAGGGAAGCAAATAATTTAGTTAAAATATCTCAGCCTAATAAGGGAGCTGAGCAGGTGGGGATAACTAAAAAGCAGTGCATTAAAGAATGTTGTCCAAGCTGGCACCAGAGTTGGGGAGTTTTAAGATGTTTAGCAGCCTTGCCATCAATACGATCAATGGTTATGGAGGCAAGGGAAACAGGCCCTTGAAAAGAAGGTAATGTGGAGGGGGTAGCCTCCGCATTGATTAAGAAGGGGACGAACTTACCCTCCACTGTAAGAGTTACCCAAAGTGTCTGTGATGGTCCAGGAGGCTTCCAAGGCCATCGGGCAGCATCAGTCTTCAGTCAGTAAGCCGAGAAGATCTGGGAAGGCATCAGTCAGAGCCTTGGGCCAGTTGGACAGTCCAATTTCCAGTGGGGTCCCACACAGATGGGACACAGCTTAGGAGAAATCCTGGGCTGTGGGCATTCCTTGGCCCAGTCGCCAGATTTCCAGCACTTGAAGCAAGATCCTGGGGGAGGAAGTCCTGAAGGAATGCCTGACCACTGTGGCTTAGGTGTTTTGAAGTTTTTGTGTGCTGGAGAAATGGCTGGGGTTTCTCTCACAGATGAGGCAAGTAGTTACAGCTCTTTAATATTGTACACGTTGAAGGCAAGGTTAATTAGGTTTGAAGGCCGGAATCTACTTTTTGGAGCTTTTTCTAATGTCAGGAGCGAATTGGGTAATAAAATGCATATTGAGAATAAGATGGCCTTCCGGCCCCTCTGGGTCTAAGACCATAAAGCATCTAAGGGTTGCTGCTAAGTGGGTCATGAACTGAGCTGGGTTTTCATCTTTACCTTGGGTAGTTTCTTTAAGTTTGTCATAATTAACAGTGTTGTAAGCTGCCTTTTAAAGCCCTTTAACTAGGGAAACCATGTAATCTCACCTAGCTATACCTGGGGATCTGCCTGATAGTCCCATTGGGGATATTCTCAGGAAACTGCTCTAATGCCTTCCTGGAGATCTGGCTATGAAGCCAGTGGTTATCAGCGTGAGACTGGGCTAGAGAAAAAACTCTTTCCCATTCACCTGGGGAGATGGTAGAGGTTAGGATGACATTTAGGTCACTCCAAGTTAAATTGTAGTACAGAGTTAGACATCAGAATTCCTGTATATATTTAGTGATATCTTTCTCTGATGAGAAAGAGCCTAAATGCTGGCTGATTTGGGAAAGGTCTGATAGAGAAAAAGGCACATGTACCCAAACTATGCCTTCAGCTCCAGCCATCTCTCTAAGAGGAAACTGTTGGCCAGGTGGGGGAGAGCTAGTCGCAGAACGAAACTGTAAAATGGACCCGGTGTGAGGAGAGGAGGTGATAAAAGGATTATAGGGTGGAGGAGCAGAAGCTGAGGGAGAATTGGGACCTGGCTCAGCCTGGTGAGGAGCAGCCTGGGGAGGAGGGGAGAGGTCAGATGGGTCTGTAGAAAAGGAGGATTCAAAGGACTCAGAGCTTGGGGTGGAGACTGAAGGAACAGACAGGAGAGAAAGAAGAAAGATTTGGGATGAGTCGCATTGGGAGCAGAGACTAGGGAGGGACCAATGTGTAAAACAATGCCTGGATGTCAGGCACCTCAGACCATTTGCCCATTTTTCGACAAAAATTATCTAGGTCTTGTAGGATAGACAAATCAAAAGTGCCATTCTCTGGCCACTTGGAACTACTGTCAAGTTTGTACTGGGGCCAAGCGGTACTGCAGAAGAAAATAAGGTGTTAAGTTTTAGGTCAGGTGTGAGTTGAAAACGTTTTAAGTTCTTGAGAACACAGGCTAAGGGAGAAGAAGGGGGAATGGAGGGCGGAAAGTTGTCCACAGTGAAGGAGGTAAGTTTAAAGAGAAAGGTAGAGACATGGAGAAGGAGGGTGGAGAGCAGCCCTGGGCTGCAATGTGGGTGAGCAGCCAAAGCAGGCATCCCTGCAATTGACTTGCCACCAGGGGAATGTGGGTGAATGACCAAGGCAGGCGTCCCCGCAGTGATCAGACACCAATGGAGTGTGGGTGAATAATCAGGCAGGCGTCCCCGCAGTGATTAGACACCAAGGGAAGTCTGTCTTCCCGAGTCCATGACCAGTGCCGGAGTTTTGGGTCCATGGATAAAATGTGTCTCCTTTGTCTCTACTAGAGAGGAAAAGAACTGGAATTGGAAAGACAGGGAGATTGAAGGGTAGTGAGAGAGGCTGGAGAAGAGAGTGAAAAGTTCGCTTACACAATTTGAAATTGGTGAGATGTTCCTTAGGCTGGCTGGTCTGAGGACCCAAGGTTGTAGGTGGATCTCTTCATGGAGTGAGGGTGAGGACAGGGGACTGGTCTCCTGAAGGAGTCCCTCTGACCTGGGTCTTCGGCACTAAATGTCTCTTGTGTCCATGTAAAGAGACCACCAAACAGGCTTTGTGTGAGCAACAAGGCTATTTCACCTGGGTGCAGGCGGGCTGAGTCCGAAAAGAGAGTCAGCAAAGGGTGGTGGGATTATCATTGGTACTTACAGGTTTTGGGATACGCAGTGGAGTTAGGAGCAATGTTTTGCCGGCAGGAGGTGGATCTCACAAAGTACATTCTCAAGGGTGGGGAAATTACAAAGAACCTTCTTAAGGGTAGGGGAGATTACAAATAACCTACTTAAGGGTGGGGAGATTACAAAGTACATTGATCAGTTAGGGTGGGGCAGAAACAAATCACAATGGTGGAGTGTCATCAGTTAAGGCTATTTTCACTTCTTTTGTGGATCTTCAATTGCTTCAGGCCATCTGGATGTATACGTGCAGGTCACAGGGGTATGATGGCTTAGCTTGGGCTCAGAGGCCTGACAATTATTATGAGGCTAGACCATGTGATGCTTTTACTGTGCACTTTTTTTTTTTAACAAAGACATTTCTCTAAGTGTCTAAACTACACTCTTCCTTGATTTAAACACCCAAGAGTAATCTCTGTTATAATAACTATTTTAGTAAAAAAAAAAAATCAGGTAACACAATACAAAAGCAAGCAGTTTAAGATCTGAGATGAGGCTGGGCGCAGTGGCTCACACCTGTAATCCCAGCACTTTGGGAGGCTGAGGTGGGTGGATCACGAGGTCAGGAGATTGAGGCCATCCTGGCTAACACAGTGAAACCCCGTCTCTACTAAAAATACAAAAAAAGTGGTGGCGGGCACCTGTAGTCCCAGCTACTCAGGAGGATGAGGCAGGAGAATGGCGTGAACCCAGGAGGCGGAGCTTGCAGTGAGCCGAAATCGCGCCACTGCACTCCAGCCTGGGCGACAGAGCGAGACTCTGCCTCAAAAAAAAAAAAAAGATCTGTGATGAACTTGTCTGTTTACACTCTTGGGGTTCCATAAGGAAAAACAGAGATTTCTTCCCAAAAGGGAGTCTGACACCTTCTCTGTTTTCTTTAAGGAATCCCAGGCTGTTAGAAACTATTTTAGGTTCCTCATGCAGCAGAGGGTGGCAAGAGAAAGGAGAGATAGCAGAAGTAAATGAAGAAAACAGAATTCAGTTGACTAAGAAGAAGAAAAACACCTTTTTCTCAAATAAAAAAAAAAAGAAAGGANGTGTGCTGGAGAAATGGCTGGGGTTTCTCTCACAGATGAGGCAAGTAGTTACAGCTCTTTAATATTGTACACGTTGAAGGCAAGGTTAATTAGGTTTGAAGGCCGGAATCTACTTTTGGAGCTTTTCTAATGTCAGGAGCGGATTGGGTAATAAAATGCATATTGAGAATAAGATGGCCTTCCGGCCCCTCTGGGTCTAAGACCATAAAGCATCTAAGGGTTGCTGCTAAGTGGGTCATGAACTGAGCTGGGTTTTCATCTTTACCTTGGGTAGTTTCTTTAAGTTTGTCATAATTAACAGTGTTGTAAGCTGCCTTTTAAAGCCCTTTAACTAGGGAAACCATGTAATCTCACCTAGCTATACCTGGGGATCTGCCTGATAGTCCCATTGGGGATATTCTCAGGAAACTGCTCTAATGCCTTCCTGGAGATCTGGCTATGAAGCCAGTGGTTATCAGCGTGAGACTGGGCTAGAGAAAAAACTCTTTCCCATTCACCTGGGGAGATGGTAGAGGTTAGGATGACATTTAGGTCACTCCAAGTTAAATTGTAGTACAGAGTTAGACATCAGAATTCCTGTATATATTTAGTGATATCTTTCTCTGATGAGAAAGAGCCTAAATGCTGGCTGATTTGGGAAAGGTCTGATAGAGAAAAGGCACATGTACCCAAACTATGCCTTCAGCTCCAGCCATCTCTCTAAGAGGAAACTGTTGGCCAGGTGGGGAGAGCTAGTCGCAGAACGAAACTGTAAAATGGACCCGGTGTGAGGAGAGGAGGTGATAAAAGGATTATAGGGTGGAGGAGCAGAAGCTGAGGGAGAATTGGGACCTGGCTCAGCCTGGTGAGGAGCAGCCTGGGGAGGAGGGGAGAGGTCAGATGGGTCTGTAGAAAAGGAGGATTCAAAGGACTCAGAGCTTGGGGTGGAGACTGAAGGAACAGACAGGAGAGAAAGAAGAAAGATTTGGGATGAGTCGCATTGGGAGCAGAGACTAGGGAGGGACCAATGTGTAAAACAATGCCTGGATGTCAGGCACCTCAGACCATTTGCCCATTTTTCGACAAAAATTATCTAGGTCTTGTAGGATAGACAAATCAAAAGTGCCATTCTCTGGCCACTTGGAACTACTGTCAAGTTTGTACTGGGGCCAAGCGGTACTGCAGAAGAAAATAAGGTGTTAAGTTTTAGGTCAGGTGTGAGTTGAAAACGTTTTAAGTTCTTGAGAACACAGGCTAAGGGAGAAGAAGGGGGAATGGAGGGCGGAAAGTTGTCCACAGTGAAGGAGGTAAGTTTAAAGAGAAAGGTAGAGACATGGAGAAGGAGGGTGGAGAGCAGCCCTGGGCTGCAATGTGGGTGAGCAGCCAAAGCAGGCATCCCTGCAATTGACTTGCCACCAGGGGAATGTGGGTGAATGACCAAGGCAGGCGTCCCCGCAGTGATCAGACACCAATGGAGTGTGGGTGAATAATCAGGCAGGCGTCCCCGCAGTGATTAGACACCAAGGGAAGTCTGTCTTCCCGAGTCCATGACCAGTGCCGGAGTTTTGGGTCCATGGATAAAATGTGTCTCCTTTGTCTCTACTAGAGAGGAAAAAGAACTGGAATTGGAAAGACAGGGAGATTGAAGGGTAGTGAGAGAGGCTGGAGAAGAGAGTGAAAAGTTCGCTTACACAATTTGAAATTGGTGAGATGTTCCTTAGGCTGGCTGGTCTGAGGACCCAAGGTTGTAGGTGGATCTCTTCATGGAGTGAGGGTGAGGACAGGGGACTGGTCTCCTGAAGGAGTCCCTCTGACCTGGGTCTTCGGCACTAAATGTCTCTTGTGTCCATGTAAAGAGACCACCAAACAGGCTTTGTGTGAGCAACAAGGCTATTTCACCTGGGTGCAGGCGGGCTGAGTCCGAAAAGAGAGTCAGCAAAGGGTGGTGGGATTATCATTGGTACTTACAGGTTTTGGGATACGCAGTGGAGTTAGGAGCAATGTTTTGCCGGCAGGAGGTGGATCTCACAAAGTACATTCTCAAGGGTGGGGAAATTACAAAGAACCTTCTTAAGGGTAGGGGAGATTACAAATAACCTACTTAAGGGTGGGGGAGATTACAAAGTACATTGATCAGTTAGGGTGGGGCAGAAACAAATCACAATGGTGGAGTGTCATCAGTTAAGGCTATTTTCACTTCTTTTGTGGATCTTCAATTGCTTCAGGCCATCTGGATGTATACGTGCAGGTCACAGGGGGTATGATGGCTTAGCTTGGGCTCAGAGGCCTGACAATTATTATGAGGCTAGACCATGTGATGCTTTTACTGTGCACTTTTTTTTTTTAACAAAGACATTTCTCTAAGTGTCTAAACTACACTCTTCCTTGATTTAAACACCCAAGAGTAATCTCTGTTATAATAACTATTTTAGTAAAAAAAAAAAAT
>NW_016830546.1:319853-324171 GCF_001698545.2 Rhinopithecus bieti
TTATTTATTTATTTATATTTATATATATATATTTTAAATCTTTGTAGCTATCTTCTTTACAAATAAAATGAGAGGCAAGTTTTCCTGACACAGGTCCCAGCTTGACTTTCCCCTTGGATTAGTGATTTTGAGGTCTGAGATCACAGATTTAAAGGTGGAATTTATAATTAAAAGGGACGCAGAGTATAAAAATTTGAAATATTTGTAGTCTGGCCATGTAATACAAAACGAAAAAGCATTTTCAGGAGAGGAATCCAAGGGTGCTGTGGAGCAACCATTTGCAAGAGAAATGACTTGCAAGAGAGCATGACTAAAAGTTAATCATGCTGATAGTTAAGGCAATGGGGAAAAGTCCCCAAAGGCACTTCAGAAAACAGGCAGCCTCTCCATCACAAGCTGAGAGGTCCAGGAGGACAGAATGCTTTTTGGAGGACAGGCTCAGGGCTCTGTGCCCTGTACTGCCTAGGGATGCTGCTCCCACATCCCAGACACTCTGGCTCCAGCCACAGCTTAAAGAACCTCAGGTACTGCTCAGGATGCTGCTCTGGAGTGCACAAGTCATAAGTCTTATCAGCTATCATATGGTTAAGTCTGCAGGCACCCAGAATGCAAGAGTGGTGGAGAAGTCGTGGTGGCTTCCACCTAGATTTCAGAGGATGCATCAGAAAGCCTAGGTGTCTAGGCAGAAGCCTGCTGAAGGGGCAGAGCTACCACAAAGAGCCTCTACTAAGGTAACGACAATCAGGAATGTGAGATTGCAGCCCCCATAGAGACCTGTATTAGGGCAATGCCCAGTGGAGCTGTGGAAGCAGGCCCATTGTGCTCCAGACCCCAGAATTATAGAGCCACTGGCAGTGTGCAACCTCAGCCTGGAAAAGCTGCAGGCATTCAACCTAACCCATGAGAGCAGCCACATGGACGGAGCAAAGCCATGGGGGTGGGGCTGTCGGAGGCCTTTGAGGTCCATCCCTTACACCAGTATGCCTAGGATGCAGATCATGAAGTCAAAGGAGATTGTTTTGGAACTTTAAGATTTAATGTCTGCTCTGCTGGGGTTTGGATTTGCATAAGGTCCATTACACACACACACCTACATATATAGGTGCAGTAGCACGATCATAGTTCATTCTGTCTCCCAGGCTGGAGTCCAGTGGCACCATTATAGCTTACTACATCATCAAACTCCTGAGCTCAAGCAATCCTCCCACCTCATCCTCCCAAGTAGCTGAGACTACAGGCACACGCCACCACACCCAGCTAATTTTTAAAATGTTTGTAGAGACCTGTCTCATTATGTTGCCCAGGCCTGTCTCCAACTCCTGGCCTCAAGGGATCCTCCCACCTCAGCCTCCCAAAGTGTTGGGATTACAGGTGTGACCCACTATGCCTGGGCCTGTTACCCCTTTCTTGGGCCAATTTCTCCCTCTTGGAATGGGAACGTTTACCCAATGACTGTACAACCATTATATCTTGTATGTAAATAACCTGATTTTTATTTTAAAGGCTCATAGCTTTGAGGAACTTGCCTTAAGTCTCAGGTGAGACTTTGGACTTACAAGTTGATGCTAGAACAAGTTAAGACTTTTGGAGACTATTGGGATGGAATGATTGTATTCTGTATGGAAGGACATGAGATTTGGAAGGCCAGGGGCAGCATGCTTGTTTGTCCCAAACATCCAAATCTGTTGCTGTTTGTGATCCTCAATTGATTTTTAGTCAGTAGTCCTTTACTGGAACATCCTTTACCCAAATCTCATGTTGAAATTTGATCCCCAGTGTTGGAGGTGGGGCTTAATGGGAGCTGTTTGGATCATGGAGGCAGATCCCTTACCAATGGCTTGGTGCCACCCTTGAAGTAAGAGAACTTACTCTATTAGTTCAGTGAAAGCTGGTTATTAAAAAGAGCCTGGCACCTCACTTCCCCCATTCTCTTCCTCTCTCACCATGTGATCTCTGCACATTCCAACTCCACTTCACCTTCCACCACAGTGGAAGCAGCCTGAGGCTTTCACCAGAAGCAGATGATGCAGAACCATGAGCCAAGTAAACCTCTTTTCCTTATAAATATCCAGCCTCAGGTATTCCTTATAGCAACACTAAATAAACTAAGGCAGACATTCATTATAAATAAATTAATATGATCCTTCCTTCCTTCCTTCCTTCCTTCCTTCCTTCCTTTTCTTCCTTCCTCTCTCTCTCTCTTTCTTTCTTTCTTTGACAGGATCTTGCTATGTCACCTCCCACCTCAGCCTCTTGAGTAGCTGAACTACAGGCACACACTACCACACCTGGATAATCTTTTAATTTTTTTTTTGTAGAGACAGGGTCTCACTATGTTGCCCAGGCTGGTAACAAACTCCTGGCCTCAAGCAATCCTCTGCCTGAGCCTCTCAGAGTGCTGGGATTATAAGTGTGAGCCACTGCTCCCAGCCAGTAATTGAATTCTTTTTTTTTTTTTTTTTTTTTTTTTTTGAGACGGAGTCTCGCTCTGTCACCCAGGCTGGAGTGCAATGGTGTGGTCTTGGCTCACTGCAAACTTCACTTCCCAGGTTCAAGCGATTCTCCTGCCTCAGCCTCCAGAGTAGCTGGGATTACAGGTGCCGCCACTGCACCTGGCTAATTTTTGTATTTTTAGTAGAGATGGGGTTTCACCATCCTGGCCAGGCTGGTCTTGAACTCATGACCTCGTGATCCATCCGCCTTGACCTCCCAAAGTGCTGGGATTACAGACATGAGCCACTGCCCCCGGCCCAGCCGGTAATATAATTTCTACATTGAATTAATAAACATCTGTGCTCTTTCCTCAAAATTCATTTTTTTTTTAACCTGATAGATGGTGCAGACAAACCTGAAATTTATTTTTAAAGTGCATTGAAATATTTTCTATTTTTTCTTTTTTGAAAATCTCTCCCATGATTTGAGGAAGAAAAAAAAAAAAACCTCAAAGTTTTCCAGTATGTGATCTTCAATTGATCTTGTCAGTAGTCCTTTACTGAAAAGAGCAAAGAATCTCACTCCAACAGATACATGTATGCTCTGTCCAGTAAGATTTTATCCCCTGGGTACAGAGCTTACTTAGACTCTAACATTTTAGCACTGCTCTCCAGATTAGCTCAACTACGAAGGAAACATTTGACCCACAGACACCTCAGAAGGGAAGGTGACTGAGGAATGGGTGTTGAGGGACTCTGCTTTCCTGCAAATATTCTGAACTATCTTCAGGATCCAAGATCCTATCTTAGGATCCACTTAAGATTTGCACTCATGAAGTCATTGTACCATGGAGCACATCCTTACAGGGCTGCCCTAAAAACATGCCCAACATAGAAACTAAAACTTTGCTGGGTATCAGCATCACTGAGGAATAGTATTTAGACTTAATAAAGTAGAGGAGCTGAATCTAAGAACTGTACAGAAAGCCAGGCACCCAAATGGGCTTTATCATCTGTTGATGAGGTGAAGAGAAAAATTTGTATACTGGCAACATGAACCAACAAGAAAACCAGTCTGTCTCTGGTAATAATAAGAATGGGGAGGAGAGACACATTTGAGAAATAGACAAAAATGGCAAAACTGGGTGGAAAGGACTAATAACATTAATCATTTTCCCTAACCATTTATAGTCATAGCCCTAGTCTCATGCAGTTTCAGTATTTGAATGTACACCATACTCAGAGTCTGATAAACCCCAATTCAAGAAATAAGTAGAAATATATTCCTAGGTTGATACTGCTCCCAGCTGGGCATGGTAATCTCTATACTTCGGGAGGCCGAGGTGGGCAGATCACTTGAGGTCAGGAATTCGAGACCAGCCTGGGCAACAGAGTGGAACCCCGTCTTTACTAAAAATACAAAAATTAGCTGGATGTGGTGGCAGGCGCCTGTAATCCCAGCAACTCAGGAGGCTGAGGCAGGAGAACTGCTTGAACTCAGGAGGCAGAGGCTGCAGTGAGCCGAGATAGCACCACTGCACTCTAACCTGAGTGGCAGAGCGAGACTCTGTCTCCAAAATAAAATAAAATAAAATAAATAAATAAAAGACAGTGTTCCCTAGCACACAGAAGAAACCAAGACAAATCATCTCAACCCAGACCTCTCAGGATTCCCAAAGTTAAAGTTTAACCAAGGCCGGGCGCGGTGGCTCAAGCCTGTAATCCGAGCACTTTGGGAGGCCGAGACGGGCGGATCACCAGGTCAGGAGATCGAGACCATCCTGGCTAACATGGTGAAACCCCGTCTCTACTAAAAAATACAAAAAACTAGCCGGGCGAGGTGGCGGGCGCCTGTAGTCCCAGCTACTCGGGAGGCTGAGGCAGTT
>NW_016830546.1:325156-376229 GCF_001698545.2 Rhinopithecus bieti
AAAAAAAAAAAAAAAAAAAAAAAGAATTAGTCAAGATATAATGCGATCAGGATATGAAAAAAAAAAAGAGGTGGAAAAAAGTGGTGGGGCATTCCATAGCAAGAAATCAAAATCATAAGCAAAGACATGGACACACTGAACAGCACGGGGGACTCGGGGAAAACTTCAAGCATCCTCTGTTACTACAGTAATAAATGCAGAGCAAGACAGAGCAAGAGAAGCTGAAGAAGTAGGATATCAGGAGGTAGATGGTTTTGTATACCATATGTAGGCAGTACGGCCTCACTGAAGGATTTTAAGGAGGGGAAAACATGGTCAGTTTTGTTTTTGGTAGACTGCTTTGTTAGTAGTGAGGGAAAAGGATTTAAGATGGGCAAAGCTGGAGGAACAGAGATCAGCTAGGATCAGCTACAGATCAACTACTGCACAGATTACAGGAGAAATGATGAGGGTCTGAACTACCAGAGTGACTGTAAGGGTGGGAGGAGAGGCAGATTTGAGAAACTGCAGCTAAAATTAGCAAAATCTGGTGACTACTTTTGGGAAGGATGAAGGGGAAGCAGCATAGAATGGTTCCTGTGTTTCTTGCTTGGGTGACTAGGTGATATTAATTGATTTGGGGAATACAACAGGAAGAGCAGGTTGGGACAGATGATAATGCCCTAAATAATGAAGATGTTAGGTCTGAGTACTTATGGGGAATCAAGCTTGGAGATGTTTATCAAGCAACTGGATTTATGAGATTGAAGCTCATATGAGAAGTCAATGCTGAAATAATTAACTACAAAAGTGGGTAATTCACCTAAGGAGAGACAGAAGCACAGTGATCCAAGTGTGGAATTCAGGATTAGGAAATAATCTGAAGTTCATGACAAATTTTATAAGTTTTTAAAAAATGCTAATAAGCAAAATATAAATTATGTATAGATATTAAGCAAGTCTTACAGTATCAAAAGTTGGAAACTATCTAAAAGTAAAAAAATAAAATAAAATAGAATGGTTAATTATTACAGTATATCCCTTTGGAAAAATATCGTAGTCATTAAAAATGATGTTTAGGCCAGGCGCCAGTGGCTCACACCTGTAATCCCAGCACTTTGGGAGGCCGAGGCGTGCTGATAGCTTGAGCCCAAGAGTTTGACACCAGCCTGGCCAACAAGGAAAACCCCATCTCTACGAAAAATATAAAAATTAGGCCAGGTATGGTGGCTCAAGCCTGTAATCCTAGCACTTTGGGAGGCCGAAGCAGGTGGATCACCTGAGATCAGGCGTTTGAGAGCAGCCTGCACAATATGGCAAAACCCTGTCTCTACTAAAAATACAAAAATTAGCTGGGCATGGTGGTGGACACCTGTAATTCCAGCTAGTTGGGAGGCAGAGGCAGGAAAGTTGCTTGAACCCAGGAGGCAGAGGTTGCAGTGAGCTGAGATCGTGCCACTGCACTCCAGCCTGGGCGACAAGAGCAAAACTCTGTCTAAACAAACAAACAAACAAAAATTAGCCAGGTTTGGTGGTGCATGCCTGTAATCCCAGCTACTCAGGAGCCTGAGGCAGGAGAATTGCTTGAACCTGGGAGGCGAAGGTTGCAGTGAGCCAAGATTGCACCATTGCACTCCAGCCTGGGCAACAGAGCAAGACTCTGTCTCAAAAAAAAAAAAAAAAAAAAAAAAAAAAGTTTAGGAAGTTTACAGAGTGTAGAAAAGGTTTATAACAAAATGTTAACTGCTTTCCTACCTTTAAAAAACACTACGAGCTGGGCGCAGTGGCTCACGCCTGTAATCCCAACACTTTGGGAGGCCAAGGCAGGTGGATCACGAGGTCAGGAGTTTGAGACCAGCCTGGCCAAGATGGTGAAACCTTGTCTCTACTAAAAGTACAAAAATTAGCCAGGCGTTGCTGGGTGCAGTGGCTCATGCCTGTAATCCCAGCACTTTGGGAGGCCAAGGCGGGCGGATCACGAGGTCAGGAGTTCAAGACCAGACTGGCCAACATGACGATCCACGTCTCTACTAAAACTACAAAAATTAGCCTGGCGTGCTGATGTGCGCCTGTAATCCCAGCTACTCAGCAGGCTGAGGCAGGAGAATCGCTTGAACCAGGGAGGCAGAGGTTGCAGTGAGCCAAGATCATGCTACTGCACTCCAGCCTGGGCGACAGAGTGAGAATCCATCTCAAAAAAAAAAAAAAATGTAGCCAGGCACAGTGGGGGACACCTGTAATCCCAGCTACTCGGGAGGCTGACGCAGGAGAATTGCTTGAACCCTGGAGAGGGAGATTGAAGTAAGCCAGGATCGAGCCACTGCACTCCAGCCTGGGCGACAGAGCAAGACTCTGTCTCAAAAATAAAATAAAATAAAATAAAATAAAATAAATAAACACTACATAGGATTTAAACAATATAAAAATAAGAGTAACAAAGTCCGGGCGCAGAGGCTCACGTCTGTAATTCCAACACTTTGGGAGGCTGAGGCTGGCAGATCACAACGTCAGGAGTTTGAGACCAGCCTGGCCAATACGGTGAAACCCCATCTCTACTAAAAATACAAAAAAACTAGCTGGGCATGGTGGCACGTCCAGCTATTAGGGAGGCTGCAGCAAGAGAATCACTTGAACCCGGGAGGCAGAGGTTGCAGTGGGTCGAGACTGCACCATTGTACTCCATCCTGGGCAATAGAGGGAGACTCCGTCTTAAAAAAAAAAAAAAAGAGAGTAACAAAGTCTGGAAATAAATACATCAAATTGCTATAGAAACGACAAATATAGAAACTTGAGATTGATGAAATTCTTCCTTCTACCTTCTCACATCTTCCAAATTCAGTATATAATGTTATCATAATGGAGAAAATTTTAAAAGAAACAACATTTCCTACCACCTCTAGCGGGACATAGCTAGAGTTCCTATCAAACACAGGACCTGACACACAGGAGCCCCTCACAAAACGCAGTCATGTGCCAATACCTAGATGTGAAGGCAGCTGCTGTAGACGCTCCTCCCTTCTAGAAGCCTGAAGTCTCTCCTGTCTGCCAGAGGCCTCACCATGGCTCGGCCTCCGAGATGCCATCCTGGGCCGGCAGGGCAGGTTCAGCTTCTGCCCCTCGGGGCTCCATTTCACCTCTGGCCGCTGACACTCTGCCCCATGGGCCTTTTTGGGGCTCCTACTCCCCATTCCCACCGGACCACCAGGGGCACTGGGGCCTCAAAACTCCCTCATCCCCTGGGAAGCAATTCCCCCAGGACCGTGGGCATTATCCCTCCAGTGGACGTCGGCCCCACAAGCAGAGTTTAAGAAACTGACCCCTCACGGAGGGGCGGCTCCGTGAGATCTCACTGTCCTGACTAGTCCTGCCACCGCCAGGACGCTGGGCCTCTCAGACACTCTATGAGACCCGTCCGAGCCCAGGTGGCAACTGGAGCTGGTTGAACACTACATCCCTACGGAGAGGGCGGAACAGGAGAGAGGAGTAGCAGGAGAAGGGAAAGGCAGAGGGGAGGGTGCAGAGGAAGAACCCGCGAGTTTCGATGGAGGCTGTGGCTGCGCGTCGATGCTCGACCAGGACGCCGGAGATCCGGCGCGGGTACCAGAAGCCCGAGAGCCCGGGAGGTGGGGAAGGGTCCTGCAGCGGAAAGGCCTCTTGGACGCTCCGCCCGAATCTCGGTTGTGAGCTTAAATGCCCAGCTCTCATATCAAGGAAGCGAAGGCACCTTCAGCCTCCTGAGGTGATACCAGCGGAGGCCGCTGCTAGGAAGCCTGAGAGCGCCCACTGGCGGCCCTGTCCCAAGATAGGCTCCGTGCCTGGGCATACTGGGAGGGGCCTCTCCCAGAAACCATGCTCATAGTTTGTTCATTCACCCAGAGGGTGCTGAGTCCTAACCAGAAACTAAGCGCAAGTTACTGACGTTGGGGCAGTGAACTGGGTACCAGGTTCCTTCCGTCTGAAAAGACATATTTAAGCCACAAGTTACAACCTACTGTGAAAAGCGCTGTGTGTGGGGGTTGGGGAAGCAGTGATAAGGGCACTCATTGCAGCTTGGGAGAGTCAAGGGAGGTCTCCAGAGGGGCACCAGCCACAGTAGCAAGACAGAAGTAGAACGGATGCGATGGTTTTTGATGATGAAAAGTTACCATCTGACGTCTTCTGGTTCCTCTGAGACCTGCTGGCTGCTGGGGGTGGAGGGGAAAAGAAGTTGAGGGGGCCTTGATCTTGGACTTCCCAGCCTCCAGAATTATGAGAAATAAATGCTTGTTGTTTAAGCCAGAAACAAAAAAAAAAAAGAAAAGAAAAGAAAAGAAAAAAAGGTTAAATGAGATAATAAATGTTCGAGTATAAATGTGTTCCACATCACGGAGGAGCAAACAAAATTACATTATTTAATTTTTCTAAATTAAATTAGATCTGGCTCACAACCCCATTTACTAGGGTGGAAAGACAACCAATATCAACTATTTATTGGGGCCCATTTCCCTCTTTAGCATGTTGTACACTGACAAAAAAAAAAAAAAAAAAAAAAAAAAAAACTAGGAAAATAGCCCTGGGCGCTTGTGTAGGGCTCAGGCCTGTAATCCCTTAACTTTGGAGCTGAGTGGGTAGGATCACTTGAGCCCAGGAGTTGGAGACCAGCCTGGACTAGACTCCATCTTTAAAAAAAAAAAAAGAAAGAAAGTAAAGAAAAGAGAAGGAAGGAGGCGAGGAGGAGGAAGGAAAGAGGAGAAGGAAGGAAGGAAGGAAGGAAGGGAAGGAAGGAAGGAAGGAAGGAAAAAAAAAAAAAAAAGAGACTCTGGTCTTCAGTCTGTCATGGTCGCTCCTGGGATGACCCTTCTTTAAATCCATATGATGGTCCATTCAAAGGCAGGCACATTCATAGCATCTCTGCCAAGTATGCACACTAGATCTCTGCAGTTCCCAAGACAAAGTGCTAGATGCTTAGTCCCAAAGCCATTAAATCAGCACTCCCTATCAGAAGTCATGGCCAGGCGTGGTGTCCTCAAGCCTGTAATCCCAGCACTTTGGGAAGCTGAGGTGGGCGGATCACCTGAGGTCAGGAGTTCAAGACCAGCTTGGACAACATGGTGAAATGCTATCTCTAATAAATATACAAAAATTAGCCAGGCATGTTGGCAGGCGCCTGTAATCCCAGATACTTGGGAGGCTGAAGCAGAAGAATCGCTTGAACCCGGTAGGTGAAGTTAGCAGTGAGCTGAGATTGCTCCACTGTCATACAACTTTATCCAGATTCTGTGTGAAGGGGAATTTAGTTTAGCTGGGTGGTTTTTTTTGGTTTGGAAACACAAAATCCACCAACAATCCCATGAGACAGGACAGGTGTGGTGGCTCATGCTTATAATCCCAACACTGGGAGGCCCAGGCAGGTGGATCACTTAAACCCAGGAGTTCGAGACCAGCCTGGGCAACAATGCAAAACACTGTCTACAAAAAAATACAAACATTAGCCAGGTGCGGTGGTGTGTGTGCCTGTAGTCCCAGCTACTCGAGAGGCTGAGATGGGAGGATCACTTGAGCCTAGGAGATCAAGGGTGCAGTGAGCTGAGATCACGCCACCGCATTCCAGCCTGGGTGACAGTGAGACCCTGTCCCAAAAAGACAAACAATCATATGAGACAAGAAATCCAGTATTCCTGGAAGAAAACTGAGCAAAGTTATCTTTTTATCCTACTAGTCATCCCATCTGGCAAGGAGTAGGAGACAGAAACTGGTAAATTATCTTGCCATAATGTAAATTAACAAGCACAGAATAAGTGTTGAGTATTTCCTTCTCTGTCTTCCATCAGGACTCAATTTACCTTCTTCATCTAGTGGTTGCAAATTCAAATACCACACAGATAATATAAATTAGTAAAAATAGACAAGTGGAAGAAAACAAAATCACAGGCACAATGATCAACAGTAACTAGCCCTTAGTTTTGGCATTAAACTTTTTTTTTTTTTTTTGAGACATGATCTCACTCTGTTGCCCTGACTGGAGTGCAGTGGCATGATCATAGCTCACTGCAGCCTTGAACTCCTGGTCTCAAGCAATCCTCTTGCCTTGGTCTTCCAAAGTGCTGGGATTACAGGTGTGAGTAGTCACCATACTCAGTCTTGGCATTTACTCTAAAAACAGGGTGAGAACTGCAGTGAACTGGAGAGCACAAGTTCATTCCAGAGGAAGCAATTGCTACTTAGCTCCAAATAGCCTTTACTTTGTGGGAACGTAAGTCCAGTGTTGCCAGATTTTAAGTTGGAAATAATATTATATACAATCTACTGATTTACAATAGTGGCTACTCATTCAGGTTTTTCTAAAAAAACACCGTTGGTCACAGTTAAAAAGCACTGTCTGGACCAAATGTTACACATAAGTAGCTCATCTTGATGCCCTTCAATGGTTTCAGCTGCTACATATATGCTGCTAGATGTCAAATCTACATCCACCCCTCCCCACAGACTGTTCTCCCAAGCTTCAGATCCATGTATCTGTCCCTTGCCTAGCTTTACCTTGAGGTGACATCAGAACCTCAAATTCAAATATCTAAAATGGAACCCATCACCACCCCCCAACCACCCTAACTTGGTTCCCAGGTCTTTTGTTTCTTATCTCAGTGAAATTGCACCAACAAACATCCAGTTTCCCAAGTCAGAAATCTTGGAGTCACCCTCAATTTACTCTCTCCCCCAACCCATCCTATTGGTAAACAAGTCTAATCAATTTTATCTCTGCAATTCTACTTGAATCCATATTCCCCATGCCCACCATCACTGCCATGGTTCCAGTCTCACTTCAGTTTTTCTTTAACTGAAGCAAGACTCACCTAACCTCTTGCCTTTCGTGTCTCTACCCTCACTAGAATGTTATTTCCAAGACACAAACTTCATCTTCTCACTTCCCTGTTTAAAACTTTTCAGTGGTTTCACATTGAAAAGTGACAGAGTTCCAACTTCTTAGCTGGGTGTACAGGGGCTTTGTGATCTTGTCTTTCTAGGTTCATCTCCTACCGTTTCCCCAACCCCCAAACAAAACTAGAGCCACACTGAAATACCTTCAATTTCCATAATGGGTCATAGTTTCTCTGCCCTAGCACATTTACACAGGCTGTTCCTACTGCCTGATTGTCCTCTCACTCCCTACACTACATCCTCACTTTCTTGGTTCCTCAAATCAAGCATGAATCATCTCCTCTGGGAAGCACCCCTCACCATCAACCTCCTTCTTCGGACTGGTGGGTATCTGTTCTCTGGCCCCATAATACTCTGTGCATATCTCTATTTTCATTATCTATTACTTCACTGATCCCCCAATGAAATGGGACCTAGTTTAGTGCAGAGACTCTATCTTCCTTCTCCAGTTTCAAGTCTGAGCACAATACCTGGTCCATAATAGGCATTCAACAAATGTTGCATGAATGAATCAATCAGTCTAGTCCAACTCATGGTACCAAAGGAGAAACCTCTCTTGGTTTCTCAAGATCATGTGGTGGATCAGTGATGGAGCTAGAGAACCCAAGTCTCCTCACTTTCAGCTCAGCACACTTTCCACCAGAACAAATTAGCTTTTAATGAGGACAGGGATTGAAGTGTGGCCCTGAAAGGAAGGGCCGACATGGAACAAAGTGGTGGTTTTAGGGGAAAATGGAGGAAATAAGAAAGGCAAAGCATATTTATTTGTCATCCTTAACATGAATGCTTCACAGTTCACAGCTGACATAAGCATAAGAGGGGATAGCTTCCAACCATTAAAGACAGAATGAAGCTTATAATCAGAAACTTTAAATAGAAATTTAATACAGCATACATTATGTACCAGGAATTATTCTAAGCATTCACATTTATTCATTTAATCCTTGTTAAAAATGCTTGTTCCCTGGTGCCATAAAGAAATAGCACTTGAATATAAATTAAATTTCCTCAGCAAGGTCATTTTTACTTTCTGCAGAAAGGGTACACTCGCCAGCAGTTTTGCCATGAAGAGTATACCGAACAAAGGAGGCAGGGTCATTTATAGCCTGACACATCCACCCTACTGCTGTGTCCGGTTTCCATTGGCTGTAACGGGACCTCACATTCTGTATTTGTCCTGACTGGCTAGCAACTTAGAACTTTTTAAAAAGAGGCAAAGGCAGAGGAGAACAAAGGAAGGAGGAAGTTAACTTGTCGAATGCTGAGAAAGGTAAAAACACCTTCAAATACAGAAGAGGAACAGGCTATGACCTAATGCTAGCTTGGACCGATATAAGCATGCCAGGGCAAATATTTAGGCTAAACTGTGGAAACTAAGAACATAAAGTACATTGACTTCTTTATTATGGCTAGCAGATATTTAAGAATGTTAGCACAGGTATTTGAATAAATTTTGCTTCTAAGAGAAGTTACTATTTATTCCTAATTAGACGGAAAGGAAAGTCTTTGAAGAGTAACCACTACTTTACCTTTTACATCCTCAAAACAACCCTATGTAGTAAGTAATAATATTATTGTGCTGGGTACAGTGGCCCATGCGTGTAATCCCAGCTACTCGGAGGCTGAGATGGGAAGCTCTCTTTAACTCAAGAGGTCAAGACCAGCTGGGGCAATACAATGAGACCCCACCTCTAAAAATAACATGCTGGGCAAGATGGCTCACGCCTATAATCCCACCACTTTGGGAGGCCAAGGCAGGAGGATCCCTAGAGCTCAGGAGTAAAGACCAGCCTGGGCAATATAGAGAGATCCTGTCTCTACAAAAATAAAAAATATAAAAATTAGCTGGGCATGGTGGCACATGCCTGTGGTCCCAGCTACTCAGGAGGCTGAGGCAGGAGGAGCACCTGAGCCCACGAGGTTGAGGCTGCAGTGAGTTGTGACCACACCACTGCACTCCAGTCTGGGTGACACAGTGAGATGCTGTCTGAAAATAACAGTAATAATAAATATCTATAAAATAAAGATAATGATATCTTATCAAACTACTGCCTCATTTCAGTGCACTGAAAAGATTAAGTAGTTTGAGTTTTCACAGGTAGCAAATGACAGAGCTATGATTTGAATAAGGCAGTTAGGTGCTAGAATCCATGTACTTAACCACAATGCCTGAAGCATAATTCTGAACTGGGCAATCAAAAGGGGATCACCCACATTTCACCGAGTGAAGCAGGAATTGCCTGATGGAGGAAATTTTTTTTGGTTCTAAATTCAGGAAGAAGGCTGTTAAGCCCGGGCCTCTGTGGGGGATGGGAGTTCTTTGTTCTGTGATGCAGTGATGACCTCAGGGTAAACTGCCACAAGGCTAAGGGAAATGGAATGGCTGCTGGAGGACCTGCTCGGGGCTAAGGGGGATATGGGGCTTCTCTGGGGCCAACTGACCCATACCCTAGCCTGCAGACACTGCGGCAGCAGCTGCTTCCAGAGTCCAGGAAATCTGGTGACACTATTCTTATTCATGGTTTGGCAGATTCGGAGATGGTGGCAGCTTGGGAGGTTGCGACAGCTTCATCCCTGGTGCTCTGGGAATATGGTGCAAGGCAAGGTGGGTGACCTGTGACTGTACAGCTGGATGAATGACTGCTGACACCACATGTGAGGTCATTGGTATGAATGTGGGCCCAGGTGAGTGACTATAAGCCCTAGATGTGAGGCTGGGTGAGTAACCACTGACATTAGATTTGAAGCCAGGTGAGTGACCATGGACTCTAGATATAGGGCTATGTGAGGGAATAGTGATCTCCAAATGAGGACTGGGTAATGACCATTAATACTAGATGAGCAGCTGTGTAGGTGACTGACCACACGTGGGATTGGTGAGTAACTGTCCACTTTGGATATGGAGCAGACTGAGTGCCTTGTAACAAACCCTGTGTATCCAAAAAGGCTTCATGCCTGAGAGTATCTTTCTCTACTTCCCAGGACCTACCACTTCTGCACCATGTGGCCTTCCTTGATCGCCTGTGCAAGCAGAAATCAGAAGTGGAGGAAGAAGGGGAAGAAGAGGAGGAAGAGGTGGAAGACAAGGCATCTCTGGATCCACTGAAGCCATGTTCTCCTATCAAAGCAGCTCCCACTGGAGAGCAAGCCACTCCAGCCCCACCCCAGCCATCCTGTGGTTCTGAGGGCCTCCTCAAGGCCACAGGGATACCAGAGCAAACAGTCATGCAGCCCGCGAGCCCTTCAAGATCCTTCCCCATCTTCCAGATTCTGACCAGCTTTCCTGTGAGGCACAAGATAGCATCAGGCAACCACCGGCAGCAGAGAAAAAGCCAGCTCTTCTGGGGTCTCCCCTCTCTGCATAGCGAGTCCTTGGAGGCCATCTTGCTGAGCTCAGGTGGCCCCTCTCCTCTGAAGTTGTCTGTTTGTTCTTCTGTCTTCTTCAACAAGCTTGCCTTCCTACCTAGGTCCAACCTGTTGCTTCCCCGGGATCACTCCTCAGCCCAGTTTTCTACCCATGAGGCCCATACTATGGAAGATCTAGAAGGGATGGCCCCCGATCCTCAGTTGCTTCCACCTCCATCTTCTCCTTCTGTCTCATCACTACCCCTCCATCTGAGGCCCTTCCCTGTGGACCACAAGGGAGTTTTATCTGGCGCTGAGGTACCCACACAGTCCCCTGGAACCAGCCCCCTAGAAGTTCTCCCTGGATATGAGACTCGGTTGGAGACCACAAGACACAAAAAGATGCCCCAGGCTTTTGAGCCTCTGATGCCACCCCCCTGCCAATTCCCAGCTTCTCTGTCAGAACCCAAAAAAGTTAGCCCTGAAGGAGGACTTACTACATCTAAGGACTTCTTGGGAACCATGGGATACAAAGAGAAACCTCAGGCCTCTGAGTCTTCAATGCCAGTCCCTTGCCCTCCCCTGGACTCCCTGCCAGAACTCCAGGGAGAGTGTTTCCTGGAAAATCCATCCAGATATAAGCCCCAGTGGGAATGCAGAGAAAACTCAGGAAATCTCTGGGCTTTTGAGTCTCCAGCCTTGGACCTCAATCCAGGGCTCTCTGGAACCAGCCCTGAATGTGTCCCACCAAGATCTGAGACACCATGGAAGGGCATGCAGAGTAGAGAAAATATTTGGGTCCCTGCAGACCCAGTTTCACCTACCAGCCTTCCCTCAGTCCCTCTCCTGGAGTCTCTAGTAATGGGCCTCCAGGGAGTCCTGTCTGAATCCAAAACTTTGTGGGAGACCATGGGGCAGAAAGAGAACCTCTGGGCATCTGATTCCCCAGACCCTGTTCATAGCGCATCTCCAACTTCCCTTATGGAACCACACAGAGTCAATCTTGGGGAAGCCCTCACTACATCAGAAGCTACATGGAAGGACACTGAGCATTCCAGGAATTCCTGGGTTTCTACGTCTCCATCTCTGGCTCTCAGCCCACTCCCAGCTCTTGCACCGGAGCCATTCAGAGTTAGATCCATGGGGGTCCTGTCTGATTCTGAAGCTAGACATGGGAACATACGAAAGAGAAAGAACTCCTGGGCCTCTAAGCACCCAGTTTGTAACTCACCCCAAGACCTGCATGGAGTCAGCCCTCTGGGAGTCTGGTCTGATTCTCAGTCTACTGTAGGGGAAATGGGGCAAAAAGAAAACTGTGTTCCTGTGTTCCCAGGTGGGGGCTCCAGTCCATCCTCAAACTCTGTTTCAAAGTCCCACATAAGTGAGCCTATCGCAGACCAAAGCAACTGTAAGCCTGATGGGGAAGCAGTGGAGCAAAGAAAGAACCACTGGGCCACTGAGCTCCCAGCCCCCAGGTCACTCTGTACTCCTCTACCAGAGCTACACATTGACCTTGAATTTGTGTGGAGAAATGTGCAACAAAGAGAAGTTCCCCAAGGCCCTAGCCCTCCGGCAGTGGATCCCCTACACCCAGTGCCCTGGCCTCCCACCCTAGCTGAAGCTGTGAAGATTGAGCACACTCATCCTGGTCTACCCAAGGGACAGAAGTGCCCAGGGGTTAAGGCAGAAGTCCCACACTCCCAGAGAGGGACTGTCCCAGAGGTGCTCACCCATCCTAGGATCCATGCCTGGCAGTGGAGTAGAGAGTTGAAACTCAGGCTGAAGAAACTGCAGCAGAGCTCTGCCTCCAGAGCCCCTGGACCAAGTCAATCATTTTGCAGGTCCCCTATTCTGAGCTCCACAATTCCAGACTCCTGGGGACTCCCTTCCTGCCCACCACAGCAGATTCATCCCCCCAATCCATGCCCCCACTCTTCAAGTTGTCATCCTCAAAAAGTTCAGGGCACAGTACCTCAGCCTGTCCAGTCCTCCCACTGTCATCACTCCCAATCCTCTTCCCAGCTTCAGTCACAGGAGTCTGGCAGGGCAGAACAAGGACCTCAAAGAGGGGAGAAAATGAAGGGGAAGATGGTGAGCCAGGTCCCATTCCAAGGGTCATTTGTACACATGGAGGCTGGTATGAACTATCCATCTCCAGGCCCAGGAGAACCCTCAAACTCTAAGGTTCTGGTCTCAGACAAGAGAAAGGACAAGGCTTCAGCCTCATCCTCAGCCAAAAAAAGAGAGCACCCTAGAAAACCCAAAGCAGGAGACCATAGAGGAGGGACTGCAAGGTTGGGGTTATCCACAGTCACAGGGAAGAACCACCCTGCCCAGGCCAGAAGCCTAGTAGAGGCCCCTGTAAGCACATTTCCTCAAAGGTCTCAACACAGGGCTCAGAGCTCTCAACACACTGCTCTTCCCCAGCTGCTTCTCCCCAAAGCTTCAGGTCCCCAGGATCAGCCAGAGGCAGGTCTGAGAGCAAGTGACATCCTGACCCCTCACCACTGTAAGCACTGTCCTTGGGCCCACATGGAGAAGCATCTCTCCTCCCCGACCCTCAAGGCTTCCCTTACCAGGGGTTTCCAAAAGGTGTTAGCCAAATGCCTGGGTAACCATCGACCCCTACCCACCAAATCTAGTCAGTAGAGAAAAGGCTGGTAATACTGGCACTTGGTATGCCAAGACCTGAAGCCAAACCAGGGGGATGGTGGGGATGTGGAGACAAGAAATGGAAATTCTAATAAACTAGCTGAATTAGACAAATCCCATTCATGTCTTCTTTGGAATCCAGGGTACTGAAAATGTCAATTCCCAATTCTGCTGCAGCCATATCCCCTCAGATTCAAGTCCCAGAAGTACAGCACTCAGGATTCTGCAGGCTTAACTCTCTTTTATGGATCTTCACAGATGATCACATCTGGAGTCCACACAACCCTACTCTACAGGGTGAGGCTACAAGGCCAGGTCAGCATAGCCCAGAGCCGCTCTTGAGAGGGAACGATTTCACAGCATGTGAACAAAAAACTACATCCATTCACATGAGCACAGGTAGCCTGAGTCTAGGCCACTGTGCTTGGTCCTGGGTATTCTCTTCTTCATCCACTTGACCCGTAAGTTCTCCACGTATCTTTTTGACCATTTCTTCTCAGCCCTCTGCTCTTTTCTCTCCCTGGGTTAGCTCATCCATCTCCAAGGCCATGAAAACAAGTGCCTTTTAATATGTCTAGTAACCATCTGGATGTCTATAATCACCTGGTCATATCCTCTACCCATTTTCTAACGCACTATTTGTTGGATATTGTATTAGTCAATGTATTACACTTTTCTACAACTGCTATAACAAATTACCACAAAACAAATTTATTTTGTCAGAAGTCTGACACAGAGCCTGGGTGCAATGGCTCACATCTGTAATCCCAACGCTTTGGGAGGCTGAGATGGGCTGATAGCTTGAGCCCAGAAGTTTAAGACCAGCCTGGGCAACATGGCAAACCACTGTCTCTACAAAAGAAGAAAAAAAAATTAGTTGGGCATGGTGGTGCACGCCTATAGTCCCAGCTACTCGGCAAGGTGAGGTGGGAGGATCACCTGAACCAGAGAAGTCAAGGCTACAGTGAGCCACTGCACCACTACATTCCAGCCTGGGCAACAGACCCTGTCTCCTACCGGCAAAAAAAAAGTCTGACACATTCCTCACAGGGCTAAAATCAAGGGGTTGGCGGGGCTGCATCCTTTTCTCTAGGCTCTGGGTAGGATTCACTCCTTGCCTTTCCCAGTTTCTAGAGGCTGCTCACATTCCTTGGTTACTGATCCCCTCCTTCTATCTTTAAAGCTAGCAAAGGCAAGTCAAGTTCTTCTCACAGTATATCACTCTGACCTCTTCTGCCTCCCTCTTCCACTTTTTTTTTTTTTTTTTGAGACGGAGTTTCACTCTTATCACCCAAGCTGCAGTGCAATGGCACAATCTTGGCTCACTGCAACCTCCGCCTCCTGTGTTCAAGTGATTCTCCTGCCTCAGCCTCCTGAGTAGCTGGGATTACAGGGATGCACCACCACACCTGGCTAATTTTGTACTTTTAGTAGAGATGGGGTTTCTCCATGTTGGTCAGGCTGGTCTCGAACTCCCGACCTCAGGTGATCCACCCACCCTGGCCTCCCAAAGTGCTGGGATTACAGGCATGAGCCACCACGCCCAACCTTACCTCTTCCACTTTTAAGAACCCTTATGATTACACTAGGCAAAGCTGAATACTCCAGGACACTTCCAATTTAAAGTCAGTTGATGGCCAGTCGCAGCAGTGGCTCATGCCCGTAACAGTACCAGCACTTCAGGAGGCCACGGCAGGTGGATCGTTTGCGGCCAGGAGTTCAAGACCAGCCTGGCCAACATGGCAAAACCCCATCTCTACTAAAAATACAAAAATCAGCCGGGCATGGTGTGTGTGTCTGTAATCCCAGCTACTCCGGAGGCTTAGGCAGGAGAATTGCTTGAACTCAGGAGGTGGAGGTTGCCAAGATCATGCCACTGCACTCCAGCCTTGAAGACAGAGCAAGACCCTGTCTCTAAATAAATAAATGAATAAAGTCAGTTGATTAGCAACCTTAATTCCATCTGGAACCTTAATGCCCTCTTTCCACGTGAAATAATATACACATAGGTTCCAAGGATTACGATGTGGGCATCTTGAGGGCCATGATCCTGCCTACAGAGATAGTAACCCAATCTGTTATGTATGTTCCAAATATTTTCTTCCAATCTGTAGCTTACTGTCTAATTTTATGGTGACTTCTACTGTATCAAAGTTAATTTTTTTTTATGTAGTTAAATCTACCAACATTTTACTTCATGACTTCTAAAACATTTTCTCCTGGCACTTTGATAATTTTGCATATTTATGCTTTAGATTACTGATTTTTACAGTATGAAGTGATAATCTAACCTTCCCCAAAATCATGTCCAATTTACCAATACCATTTTTAAAAAATAGAATGTCTTGAGCCTATTCCATTAAATATGGTGTACTGTAAAAACATGAGTCATTTCTAAGCATCTCTAGGCTTCAGGTCCCCATATCCAAAAGCATACCAGACATCATCTCATATTTGACTTGTCCAAAAACATATTTTCCCTTTAACCTTTTCTTCCAACATGCCCATTCCTATCAAAAGGCATGACATCCATCTAAATACTTAAGCTTTGACTCCTCCTTCCTCCCTGATCTAATCCATCATCAAATCTTGTCAGCCAGGCTCAGTGGTTCATGCCTGTAATCCCAGCACTTTGGCAGGCTGAGGCAGGAGGATCATTTGAGGTCAGGAGATCGGTACCAGCCTATGTGATACCCCATCTCTATTAAAAATACAAAAATTAGCCAGGTGTGATGGTGGTGTGCACCTGTAATCTTAGCTACTTGGGAGGCTGAGGCAGAAGAATCACTTGAACCAGGAGGTGGAGGATGCAGTGAGCTAAGATCATGCCACTGCACTCTAGCCTGGACAACAGAGCAAGACTCCATCTCAAAAAAAAAAAAACTTGTCAATTATTCCTATGAAATGTATTTCAAATCCATCTTCTCCTCTCCATTCCCACCATCACTATTGTCTTAGTCATTATTTCTCAGTAAATTGGTTGCTCTATTCCTTCTAATCTATCCTGCACATGGCTACAATTCTTTGGAGATCAACTGCCCCGATGTCTTCAACAAGTGTCATAAAAGTTTGAGTAAAAGGCTAGGAGTAGTGGTACACGCTTATTATTCCAGCTACTTGGAAGGCTGACGCAGGAGAATCCCTTGAGCCTAGGATGTAGTGTGCTATGCCGATTGTAAACCGACTGATGCTAAGTTTGGCATCAATATGGTGACCTTCCAGAAGTGGGGGACCACTAGTGCCTAAGTAGGGGTGAACTGGCCCAGGTAGGAAACAGAGCAGATAAAATTCCTGTACAGATCAGTAGTGGTATAGCACCCATAAATAGCCACTACACTCTAGCCTGAGCAACAGAACAAAATCCTCTAATTTTTTAAAGTTTGAATAAAGGAACCTAACAGAGGCAGGGCGCGGTGGCTCAAGCCTGTAATCCCAGCACTTTGGGAGGCCGAGACGGGCGGATCACGAGGTCAGGAGATCGAGACCATCCTGGCTAACATGGTGAAACCCCGTCTCTACTAAAAAATACAAAAAACTAGCCAGGCGAAGTGGTGGGCGCCTGTAGTCCCAGCTACTCGGGAGGCTGAGGCAGGAGAGTGGCGTAAACCCGGGAGGCGGAGCTTGCAGTGAGCTGAGATCCGGCCACTGTACTCCAGCCCGGGCGACAGAGCGAGACTCTGTTTCAAAAAAAAAAAAAAAAAAAGGAACCTAACAGATACCAACTTGTGGACCTAAGTTGGATATTGGTTTGGTCCAAATAGCTGTGAATGACATTTGGGTCTGTTGGGGGAAACTCTGAATATGGTATGGGTATCTAGATTGGTTCTTGACCTCTAGAATTTTGCTTTTAGAGACAGGGTCATGCTCTGTCACCCAGGCTAGGGTGCACTGGTGTGATCACAGTTCACTGCAGCCTCTAACTCCTGGGCTTCAGTGATCCTCCTGCCTCAGCCTCCTGAGTAGCTAGGACTACAGCTGTGTACCACCATGCCCAGTGAACTTTTTTTTTTAATTTATTTTTTGTAGAAATGAGGACTCACTCTGTTACCTGGACTGGTGTCAAACTCCTGGCCTCAACCAGTCCTTCTGCCTCGACCTCCCAAAATGCTGGCGATTTAGGCATGAGCCACCACCACCATGCTCAACCAAGAACATTTACATAAAGGGAAAGGGAAAGATACTGACCAAGACCAGGGGCGGTGGCTCACACCTGTAATCCCAGCACTTTGGGAGGCTGAAGTGGGCGGATCACAAGGTCAGGAGATCGAGACCATCTTGGCTAACACGGTGAAACCCCATCTCTACTAAAAATACAAATAAATTAGCCGGTCGTGGTGGCGGGTGCCCGTAGTCCCAGCTACTTGGGAGGCTGAGGCAGGAGAATGGCGTGAACCTGGGAGGCAGAGCTTGCAGTGAGCTGAAATCACGCCACTGGACTCCAGCCTGGGCGACAGAGTGAGACTCCGTCTCAAAAAAAAAAAAAAAGATACTTACCAAAACCAAAAAGTTATAATGCAGTATGATCTCAATTTGGGTTTAAAAATACCACATGTATAGACACATACACAAAAAAGATCCAGAAACAATGCACTAAAGTTATTAAAATAGTGATGACCTCCGGTTATTGGAAATATTTTTAAAATTTTGCTTGTAATCAATTTCTTTCTTAGACAGGGTCTCATTCTGTCACCCAGGCTGGAGTGCAGTGGTATGATCACTGTTCACTGTGGCCTCTACCTCCTGAGCTCAAGTGATCTTCCCACCTCAGCCTCCCAAGCAGCTAGGACTACCAGCACACACTACCATACCCAGCTAATTTTTGTACTTTTTGTAGAGATGAAATCTTACCAAGTTGCCCAGTCTGGTCTCGAACTCCTAAGCTAAAGCGGTCTGCTCACCTCGGCATCCCAAAATGCTGGGATTACCAGTGTGAGTCACCATGTCCTGGCCTATTTTTCTAAATTTCTACAATGCACATTACTGCTTCTATAAAAATAAAAGGTTATTTAATGTAAATTGTCTATGCATAACCATGTGCATGTGATTGACAATATTGTATTGTACACTTGGAAACTGCTGGATGAATTACTTGAATTTTTTTTTTTTTTTTTTTTTTTGCCACAAGAAAGAAATTGAATTGTTTTAACACCAAAATCTAAGTCACTTTCTTGCCTGAATCCTCCAGATGACCCACACCTGTAGGAAAGTTCAGTCCTGGCATTTGAGGGTCTTCACAACATGGTTCCTGATCTCTCCAAATTTACCACAGGACTCTCTTGCTAGTCTAACTTTGAGCTTTATGAGCAAGTGCTGTACTTTCTGACCTGTGCCTCAAACTGTTCTCCTCCACTTCTCCACGTCAAGTTTCCCACCTTCCTTTAAGGCCTAGAAACCGTATTTTATATAGTACTGCCTTCCCTGCAGTCCCACTGAAACACTGTGTGCCTTGTTGATAACTCCTGTTTCCTGATAGTAAGGCTTTAACATGAGGTTCTCTGAGGTCAAGCCCAAATTCTCAATCCAGTGCTCTTTCCACTCTATCATATTCCCTCTAGTCTGTATATTTGGTTGAGAATCAACCAGTCAGAAGGTACACGCTGCTTCCTTGTGTCACTGTTCGGTTCCAAAACTTTATTTAGCCCAAACCTGTCTATAGGGTCTGAGTCCAAAACTCACCACCTGCTGGCCAAGGGTGGAACTAAAGGTACTTTCCCTCTCCCACTACTATATCTCCAAAGACAATGCAATTCTGAATTTCCATTTTACGTGGGAACATGAGTCCACACTTCTCTGAGTAGCTTTATAAAAAAAAAAATCCAAATCCTATATTAAGTATTTTAAAGCCCTTAGTGGGTTGTAGGGCTGAGCAAGGGTTAGCAAACCACTTGACACTTGCCACAGTTCAGCTGAAATGGAAGACCTGCATCCTTCATGGGCATTGTGTCCACTGGACTTTCAGAGGAATTTGTAGGATCAGTACCTTAGATCGATGTATCTATATATATATATAGACAGATAGCTTTTTTTTTTTTTTTTTGAGACGGAGTCTTGCTCTGTCGCCTAGACTCACTGCAAGCTTCGTCTCCTGAGTTCATGCCATTCTCCTCCCGAGTAGCTGGGATTACAGGTGTCCACCACCACACCCGGCTAATTTTTTTTATTTTTAGTGGAGACAGGGTTTCATTGTGTTATCCAGAATGGTCTCAATCTCCTGACCTAGTGATCCACCCGCCTTGGCCTCCCAAAGTGCTGGGATTACAGGTGTGAGCCACTGCACCTGCCAGACGTAAACATGTTTTAAGATATTAGGTATACTGTTCCATCTTTGTTTTTGCCTCTATGGCATACTGCTGGTCCTCTATTTGATACCATATTCTTGGTCAGAAATACAACCTCTAATCGCAGTGTTTACCCTCTATAAAGTGATCAGCTACATTAAGATCACATTCCAATTTCTTTCTAGGAATAATGTGAGGGGAAAGATGGACTGCCTATACAATTTGCCTCTTGGTTTAAGTATGCAGGTTTCTGCAGTTTAGAAAGCATTTTTCAATCATTTTATCAGACTAAGAAACTTGAGGCCCCAAAAGAGCTATCACCTTGTTCACAGCTATACAGGTATAACTGGCAACTCACATGTAGAAGAATGAAACTGGATCCCCATCTCTCGCCTTATACAAAAATCAACTCGAGGCCTGGTGCAGTAGCTCATGCCTGAAATCCCAGCACTTTGGGAGGCCGAGGTGGGAGGATCACCTGAGGTCAGGAGTTTGAGACCAGCCTGGCCAACATGGGTGAAACCCCGTCTCTACTAAAAATACAAAAATTAGCCAGAGGCGTGGTGGTGCATGCCTGCAATCCCAGCTACTTGGGAGGCTTGAAGCAGGAGAATCACTTGAGCCCGGGAGGCAGAGGTTGCACTGAGCTGAGATGGAGTACTCCTAGGCTAGGTGACGGAGGGAGACTCCGACTCAAAAAAAAAAAAAAAAAAATCAACTCCAGATGGTTCAAAGACTTAAATCTAAAACCTGAAACCATAAAATTCTAGAACATCAGAAAAACCCTTCTAGACATTGGCTTAAGCGAAGACTTCACGACCCAAGAACCCAAAAGTAAATGCAACAAAAACAAAGATAAATAGATGGAACCCAATTAAATTAAAAAGCTTCTGCACAGCAAAAGAAACAATCAGCAGAGTAAAAAGACAACCTACAGAGTGGGAGAAAATCTTTGCAACCTATACACCCAACAAAAGACCTTGTAGATCCAGGATCTACAAGAAACTCAAACAAATCAGCAAGAAAAAAAAATCCTATCAAAAAGTGCTCTAAGGACATGAATAGACAATTTTCAAAAGAAGATGCACAAATGGCCAACAAACATATTAAAAAATGCTCAATATCACTAATGATCACAGAAATGCAAATCAAACCCACAGTGTGATAACACCTTACTCCTGTGAGAATGGCCATAATCAAAGTCAAAAAATAAAAGATGTTGGTGTGGATGTGGTGATCAGGAACACTTTACACTGCTGGTGGGAATGTAAACTAGTACAACCACTATGGAAAACAGTGTGGAGGGTCCTTAAAGAACTAAAAGTAGAACTATCATTTATTCCAGCAATCCCACTACTAGGTATCTACCCAGAGGAAAATAAGTCATTATATGAAAAAGATATTTGTAAACGCACATTTATAGCAGCACAATTTGCAATTACAAAACTAATGGAACCAGCCCAAATGCCCATCAATGAGTGGATAAAGAAACTGAATTGTGGTATAACTGAGGTCAGGAGTTCAAGACCAGCCTGGCCAACATGGCGAAGCCCCATCTCTACTAAAAATACAAAAACTAGCTGGGTGTGGTGGCATGTGCCTGTAATCCCAGCTACATGGGAGGCTGAGACAGGAGAATAGCTTGAACTCGGGAGGCAGAGGTTGCAGTGAGCCGAAATCATGCCACTGCACTTCAGCCTGGGTGACAGAGGGAGATTCCGTCTCAAAAAAAAAAAAAAAAAAAAAAAAAAAATTTGTGGTATATATACATACCAGGGAATACTACTCAGCCATAAGGAACAAAAATAATGGCATTTGCAGCAACCGGAATATCATTATTCTAAGTGAAGTAACTCAGGAATGGAAAACCAAACATCGTATGTTCTCACTTGTAAATGGGAGCTAAGCTATAAGAATGCAAAGGCATAAGAATGACACAACAGACTTTGGGGACTCAGGGAAAAGGTGGG
This sequence comes from Rhinopithecus bieti, assembly GCF_001698545.2. Classification (NCBI taxonomy): domain Eukaryota; kingdom Metazoa; phylum Chordata; class Mammalia; order Primates; family Cercopithecidae; genus Rhinopithecus; species Rhinopithecus bieti. The sequence goes on from NW_016830546.1 coordinate 346,296, forward strand.
AGGGAGGTGAGGGATAAAAGACTACACATTGAGTACAGTGTACACCGCTCAAATGACAGGTGCACCAAAACCTTAGAAATCACCACTAAAGAATTTATGTAACCAACTACCACTTGTTCCCTAAAAACCTACTGAAGCCTGTAATCCCAGCACTTTGGGAGGCCGAGACGGGCGGATCACGAGGTCAGGAGATCGAGACCATCCTGGCTAACACGGTGAAACCCCGTCTCTACTAAAAAATACAAAAAAACTAGCCGGGCGAGGTGGCGGGCGCCTATAGTCCCAGCTGGTCGGGAGGCTGAGGCAGGAGAATGGCGTGAACCTGGAAGGCGGAGCTTGCAGTGAGCTGAGATCCGGCCACTGCACTCCAGCCTGGGCGACAGAGCGAGACTCCGCCTCAAAAAGAAAAAAAGAAAAAAAAAAAAAAACCTACTGAAATAACAAATACCAAAAGTGCAAAAATATCCATTTCGCAGCATGAGTTCCAGAGCTGCTCCAGTTTAATCAACCAATATAAGTATCATGCATCCTTAAAGATTATCTATGTAGACCAAAAGGGAGCCTGGTCTTGCCTAGTATAAAGTCTAGGATGACTAATACCAGTGTTGATCATAATCCTGAAGGACACAATCCCAAACACCATAATCCCAAATGTTGAAGTCCCAAAAGATCAAAATCCCTAAAATCACAAGCTGGACAACATAAAATTTCAAATTCTGGGGAAGGGATTAGTACGTTTTTGGTTGTAAACAAGATATTTGCATCATGTTATACAGAACTATTATCTTGCTATTGTCTTAAGTATGGTTTAAAGAGACACATCAGGGTGCCAAGTTGCCAATGAGCAGAATTGTGGACTTAATTTTAGGTGTCAATTTTACTGGATTAAGTATTTAGAAATCTGGCAAAGCATTATCTGGGTGTGTCTGTGAGGTTGTTTCTGGAGATTAGTTTGTAAGTCTGAGTGGGCTCAGTGGGGAAGATCTGCCTTCCATGTTGTTGGGTACCATCCAACAGGCGGTGTCCCAGAGAGAACAAATACAGAAGGCAATTGGTCTGTAAGAGCTAGGATAGATTTTTCTTCTTAAGATGGAGTTTCACTCTTGTTGCCCAGTCTGGGGAGCAATGGCACGATCTCAGCTCACTGCAACCTCCGTGTCCCAGGTTCAAGCTATTCTCTGCCTCAGCCTCCCAAGCAGCTGGGAGTACAGGCATGCGCCACCACACCTGGCTAATTTTGTATTTTTAGTGGAGATGGGTTTCTCCACGTTGGTCAGGCTGGTCTCAAACTCCTGACCTCAGGTGATCCGCCCGCCTCAGCCTCCCAAAGTGCTGGGATTACAGGCACGAGCCACCGCGTCCAGACTAGGACAGATTTTTCTTCTGGCGCCTTGGACATTAAAAATTTGACTCCATGACCACAATGTTGACTCTGTGTGTGAGCATTGTATGTGTGCATAAAAATGTTGAAAGTTCCTCAATAAATGAAGAGACGTCTGTTTTTTGTACACGTGCATTTGTGAAGAATAAAACGTTCTGAAGACCTCATCTCTTTGGGAGACAATGCAGTGGTTAACGTAAGTTTTTGAACCATCTCATCAAGACTTAGGTTTTCTGTCACAGTATTAGTTGACCACAGTTATAAAGCTAGGTGCCCACAATTACCAAGCATAGTGACAAGCATTTATACACTTCACTTTCTGACCTATTTCTTTATGAATATGTTTCATCTGCTCATCACCGTTATATCTGTGCAACTGTTGTTGGTATACCTGAGTGTTTACCTTGCAAAAATGTTACTATTCCCTATTTTATCGTGTAAAGTGGCCTACGAAATGTTCTGTCGTGTTGTTTCTCAAATAAATACCCTTTTTAAAATGTAAGTAAATTTTTGAAGAACGTTTAGCATTTCTTCCAGAGCTATATTTTGGGATTTTGACCTTTTGGGATTGTGATTTTCAGAATTTTAGACTTTAGGGATTTTGATCTTTGGAGACTACAGTATTTTATTCAAAATTATGGTGTTCAGGACTGTCTTTTATGTCCCAAACCCAATCAACATATATTTAGTAATTTATTTTCTCTGCACTACTCTCTCTCTGGGTGAGGCATCATTGTACTGACCCCAGAAGCACTAAGTGATTGAAGAGGACAGTCTATTTTCTGTTTGGAAAAAAAAATTCAATACTAAAATCTTATATTAACAAAAAGTTTTGTTTTTTTTTTTAAATCAAACAAAGTACATAAAATAAAGGTGGGTTCAACTCTAAGTGACCACCAACCAGGGGATGTTTGGGATTTTTAGATGCATTAAAAGGGAATACAGAGAATATCCACCTGCAAATAAGATTGTATTTTTTTGCAACCCTATGATTTTCAAATGCCTCCCCAACACAGTCTTTGGTCAGGATAAGGGATTCTGCAGGCCTAGCCTTACCGTTCACATCAAATATAGGTGGAGGGATGCCATATTCTCCACATTTGGAGCTCTGTCAGGTTGCTCCCTTTCCACCAGTCCTATCCAGTGATACTGCAGACACAGGGTGAGGCAACAGGAGATATCATACTGATGTTGATCAGGAGAGGAAGAAGGTGCAATCTTACTTCCAGGATTTCACATTTGGAAGAATGCCTTGGGAGTGGCGGGTAGCCCAAAGTTCTTCCCATGAAAAGAAGCAGGCACAGGGCCCAGGACTCAGGCTCCATTTTGACCCAACGTTTATTGTCCTTTTACAACATGTCATTTTTTGGTTTAGAAACTGCTTGTGATTAGTTTTCCAACATTAACTCAAAAGCATGTAAAATAAATCAACCTACTCTCTATATAAACGTTTACCCAGTAACTGTGGCCCCTACCAGCCTACCCAGGTTGGATAGGGGAAAGGGAGGGCTCGGGCAGCATTGAGTCAAGTGCAGATGCTTTACTGTGGCAGGTGGCAGTAGCGCCTTGGTTTACACCCCACACAGGTTCCCTGCACTGCCCCAAACTACAACAGAAATGGCACAGGCCCAAGGCCCAATTCCCTGTTGGTAATTCACTCTCCACCTACCAAATGAAAATCGCTTTTATTTTTTCGCTTTTGTTTTGTATTTTTGCAACAGAAACCCCCTGTCCAGAGTCAGACTGTAGCTGAACTGTTCAGACTGAAGAATGGAGCAGGCTGTGGGCGCACCCCTGGTCCCTCTCCTGGGCAAGCGCCCCCACCCCCAGGGAACAAGGTCCGGGCAGGCCAGCTCATTGCATGCTGGCCACCACCACTTAGCCATACAGGTCATCGTCATTGTCTTCTGTGTATACACTGCCACCTGTGCCGCCTCCACTGCCCTGACTGGGGCCAGCTCCACCCTGGTTCCCTGAAGGGAATCTGTGTACAAGAGCAAAGCCAAAAAAGACGGTTAGGACAGAGCCTGTGTAAGATTTCCACAACTACCCCTCTAGCTTCCTTAGGACTCCCATTCCCTTTTTGGTGTAGGTCCCCAAAGTAACTTAAGCACTGTCTAAGGCTCCCAACCAAGTTACCTGAAGCTGCCAAAGCCCCGACTCTGCTGAAGGGTCTGGGCAAACATCTCGTACTTCCGAATGTCATTGTCACTGACAGAACGGCGCGCAAAGCGCATGGCTTCTTCAAAGTGATCTCGACGGATCTCAGGCACTGGATCATCCTCTTCTACCTCCTATAGTTGGTAAACACAGATCACTAGGGCTTAATACTTTAAAAGGAAATGCCAATGGCTTTCAGTGCTTACCACATTTGGATTACATCCTACCCAGTGGTCTCACTTTCAGAGACGTATATACTCTTAAATATACCCAGAGTTTCCCAATGATTGCAATCCTACTACTGGAGCACATTATTTGGGCTGCTTATTCCCTTCATTCAAATTCTACTCTCTTCACAGCCCTGCTCAAAACCTATCTCTTCCATTGAGAGACCAATTGCTGTGACTTATGAGACTGCTTCCTAGGATTAGTTCATCAGTAGTTTTAAGCTTTTATGGGAGAGAGAAGGACGGTCACAGACCCTTCAAAACAGAAAGCAAGCCATTTATTTGCTCATTCAGTAAGTCCCACGTTTGGAACTTAATGAATTAATTAAGGGTAACACAGGACACAGTGGAAAACAAGTGAGATGACAGAGATCCTACCTTTATGGAGCTTACACACACATGAATTTGTCTTTTCATTTTGGGAGGTCTGTGGACCCCATCCCTTCCCCAACCATCAGGGATAGGTATATGGGTCTCATCTCAGTTCAAAACCTTGCTCTGCAGCTCACGCCTTTAATCCCAGCACTTTGAAAGCCCAAGGCGGGCAGATCACAAGGTCAGGAGATCGAGACCATCCTGGCTAACACGGTGAAACCCCGTCTCTACTAAAAAAAACACAAAAAACTAGCCGGGCGTGGTGGCATGCACCTGTAGTCCCAGCTACTCGGGAGGCTGAGGCAGGAGAATGGCTTGAACCTGGGAGGCGGAGGTTGCAGTGAGCCGAGATTGTGCCACTGCACTTCGGTCTGGGCAACAGAGCAAGACTTCGTCTCAAAAAAAAAACAAAAACAAGAACAAAAACCTTGCTCTGTTTGGTGCACTCTCATACTCTGATTTCCCTCATGGAGCTTGGTTCAGACAGAGAATGGAGCCTGCCCATCTCTTCTCGGCCTTATTTCAAATTGAATGGATTCACCTCAGTATTCTTTATCTTTGATGCCCTATTAACATTCTTCTCAGATGATCTTTTCAACAACTTCTACTCTCAACTCTAGGGCATGGTGGTGGCTGCTGCCTGGCTCCCCATGAATGGCACATCTGGGGAAAGGATACAGACTCACCATTGCTGATGGGTTTGTCTGCCTCTCTCGTTCTCGCCTAATCTCACTTTCGATGGATTCACGGATGGCCAGCTTGCAAGCACGCTGGCAAATCTCTGTAAGGTCAGCTCCAGAGAAGCCATTAGTCATTTTAGCCAGGAACTCCAAGTCCACATCCTAAAAGAAGCAGCAGAGCTACCTTAGCATTTAGCCTCTTCTCTCTTGAGATACACAGATCTTTGGGCCATCCAAGCACTCCCAACTAGTTTGCCCCTTCTTTGGCCACCCCATTTTATTCCTGATTCTAGATTATCTTAATACCCTCAAAAATTCTACCTTCCCTTTAGACCAACCCTAACCCCAAAGCAATCTTGTCCAGAACCCAAAGAGCACTCCATACCAGACTGAGGACTCATACAAGTCTCCCACAGCCCACGATCCTGCACCTGCCTTGGCAACTGGTGACTTGCGCAGGTTAGCCTTGAGGATGGCAACACGTGACTTCTCATCAGGAAGTGGGATGTAGATGAGCTGATCAAGACGGCCAGGTCTGAGGATGGCAGGATCAATGATGTCAGGCCGGTTGGTAGCGCCAATGATGAACACATTTTTTTTTGTGGACATGCCATCCATTTCTGTCAGGATCTGGTTGATGACTCGGTCAGCAGCCCCACCACCATCTCCAATGTTACCTCCACGAGCCTTGGCAATCGAATCCAGTTCATCAAAGAATAGCACACAGGGGGCAGCTTGGCGGGCCTGTAGGAGGAATGGATTGATTCAAGCATTCACAAAACTAGATCTCTCGGCCAAACGTGGTGGCTCACACCTGTATTCCCAGCACTTTGGGAGGCCAAGGTGGGAGGATCACTTGAGGCCAGAAATCCGAAACCAGCATGGCAACATACTGAGACTTCATCTCTACAAAAAATAAAAAATCAGCCAGATGTGGTGAAGCATGCCTGTAGTCCCAGCTACTCAGGAGGCTGCAGTAGAATGGCTTAAGCCCAGGTTTCAAGGTTACTGTGAACTATGACTGTACCACTGCCCTCCAGCCTGGGCAACAGAGCCAGACCCTGTCTCAATTTAAGAAAAAAAAAAAAAAAAAAAAAAACACCAGCTCTCTCACAACTCAGAAAGAAAATCAAGTGACTTGCTGTCCAGTTGAGCAGCCAGCAATAAGAAGGTTTCAACCCTCTTAAAGAAAAACAGCCTCTATTCCTTGTCCCCAGGCAAATCAATAGATAGCTCAGCCTATTGTAGCTCACCTTGTCAAAGATTTCTCTGACATTGGCCTCAGACTCCCCAAACCACATGGTGAGAAGCTCAGGACCTTTGATGGAGATGAAGTTGGCCTGGCATTCATTAGCAATAGCTTTGGCCAACAAAGTTTTCCCACAGCCAGGAGGTCCATAGAATAGAACTCCCTTGGAGGGTGTCATGCCAAACTTCAGGAATTTGTCTGGGTGCTCCACAGGATACTAGGAGGAAAAGGAAAGAGGGTTCAAGGCTACCTCCACATTGTGAAAGAAACCTAACTAAACAGAAGCATCTCCTCCATTACTTCATGGTGTACCCAATGGTATCAGATCCAGCTTCTCTAGAAGCAGACTCCTTAGTGCCTCAAACCTAAGAACACTAGGTTCCTAAGTCGTGCTCTCACATCTCTTGCAGCAAACGTGTTGACACCCTGAGATCACCAAGGTCAATTACAATGTATTGAGGCAGTGACTCACCCTGGACCAAGTTACCCTACCTGGACCAGCTCCTGAAGCTCACGTTTGACATCCTCTAGGCCCCCGATGTCTTCCCAGGTTACCTGTGGCACCTCTACCACAGTTTCCCGCAGTGCTGATGGGTTACTCTGGCTCAAGGCCCACTAGAAAAGGAGGGAAAACTGGGGATGAGACTTACCAGGGGAGGGGTCAAAGCACATATGTGTGTACCTGAGGCAAGGGTGTGGTCCTTACCCGGAAGTCATCCATAGTAACTGCTAGAGAGTTCATGACCTCGGCATCAATGGTCTCATCCTCTAGGTCAATGAGATCCATCTTCTTGCGGATGGCTTGCAGAGCAGCCTCTGAGCACAGGGCTGCTAAGTCAGCACCCACATGCCCGTGAGTCTCATTGGCTACCTGCAGAGAAAGATCTATTTACTGTGCTGCCTCAAAGACCCAGTTGCCGCAGGAGGCTCAGAGACAATAGAATGCTTCCCCTGACTGCTATCCCTGCGTCCTCTGATTTCCTTGAATATATATACTAGCAATACCTTTATGGGCCGGGTTTTAAGTACTTAATCCTGGACTTGGGACCTAGAAATAAAGCTGCTCCAACAATTCTGATTTACTCTAAATGCAGCATCAAGTGAGAAAAATGCCAACTCCAATTTTCTGGATTTAATCTCAGATTACCTCCTTTCCCCTGTCCAGAAATAAAAACCCATCTCCTCACATCTAAACCTTATGTCTTTAGCCAGTTCCCAGCAACTGCCTAGAGATATTGTAATGCCTGGTCAGCCCTCATCATCACTTCACCTGTTCCAAGTCCACATCATCTGCCAGCTTCATGTTCTTGGTATGGATCTGAAGAATCTCTAAGCGTCCCGTAGCATCAGGAATTCCAATATCTACCTCCCTGTCAAAACGACCTGTGGGACAGTGCATGAACATAGACAGGGCTCGTTTCTAGTCCAGAGGTAAGAGACAAGCCTAGGGTGACCAACCATCTCAGCTAGCACAGAATTGTCCTAATGTTAGCACTGAAAAAGTCTCAACCCTGGGAAACCTTTCAGTCTCAGAAAACCAGGGTGGATGGTCACTGTAGACAGGACGCAGGATAAAGGAAAAAGAACCCCAGATCCAATCACTGTGAAGGGCTTCAAGAGGATTAGGTGACTTAGATGAAGGAGAGAGGTAGGACCTAAGCAAGGACATGGTCAAAAGTATCTGGAGTCCTTACCAAATCGCCGTAGAGCTGGGTCAATGCTGTTGGGTCTGTTGGTTGCTGCCATGACAATCACATGGGCTCTCTGCTTTAGGCCATCCATGAGGGTCAACAACTGTGATACGATGCGCCGCTCCACCTCACCATGAGTCTGCCAGAACAGGATGTCTGGTCAGAAGTGAAGTCAGGGCCTTTCAACCCCCCACTATCCCTTCAGGTAAGCTCCTACTTTCTCTCTTTTGGGAGCGATGGCATCCAGCTCATCAATGAAGATGATGGCAGGAGCATTCTTCTCAGCCTCCTCAAAGGCTTTACGAAGGTTGCTCTCAGACTCACCAGCCAATTTGCTCATGATCTCAGGACCTGAAAGGATACAGAATGGAGGCAATAACAAAATGACATTCTTTCCCAATTCCCCCCAAAAATCAGTTATCTTGCTTTTTTGGCCCAGAGACAGGTCCTGGGTGAGAAGGTGGTAACCTATGCCTACTTCTCAGATCCTCTATCAGCCATTATCCCAGGATAGCCACCAGGCAAGGCTGGAGAGAAGCCCAGGGACTCAGTATACTCTTCTCACAGTTGAACTAGAAGTGTAAATGTGACAAATGCTCTAGCCAGAGCAGGAGAGATAGCACACCACTAAATAGCATTCTCCAAGAGCCAGTGATCGAAGTTCATTTTCCCCAAACTCTCTCAAATCACTAAGCATTCACCCTTTGATTTCTCGTTCTAGCTTGCTCCTGCTCTTCAGTCTGTCCACAATCTTTCTCAAGGGGGGTAGGACAGGGAGCACCAGTGTAAAATATCTTCCCTTTGTTGCTCATCTGTCTGTAACATACCCAAGCAGAATATGCTAGAAAGGTGCAGGAGGGCATGGGTGCAAAAAGGATGTGTCCATGAGTGCTCCAGCTCATGAGCCCAGTTCAAAATTGGGTCTAGCTAGACATAAGATGAACCAAGTATCTTACCATTGATCAAGAAGAAAAAGGCTCCAGTCTCATTTGCTACAGCTCGAGCAATCAGGGTCTTTCCTGTTCCAGGAGGTCCGTAAAGCAGGATTCCTCTAGGAGGCTGTGGACCAATGCAGAGTGGTGATTACGTTCCCACCTTCTCCCAAACCCTCAAATGGCTTAACTAGGGCTCCAGAGATGGGGAGAATCAGGCTTCAACCCTGACAATATTAAGAATAAGCCCTCAGCAGTAAATGCTAAACAGACGATTTACCTTAGGCCACAATCATTTCTATTACTAGCAGGGAAAATACTGCTAGAAAGTGGGCAATATTTATGATTGCAACTTGCATAGGAGACTAAGGGCAGAGAAACTCTAGTACAAATGTATTTGAAGATACATGACTAGGGAAAGGCAAGAGGCCATTACACTAAGGGCTCGATTTTAGACAGACCAAGGGCCAAAGACTAGCTAAGCCATTTAAGAGAGCAGGGTCTATTTTCTTCATTGCCAGAGGATCACTCACTCCAATAACCATGCCCTCCAGAATTTATCACACTGGAATGGTGTTCCTTACAATCATCAATTTTCTTCTTTGACAATACCCTTTCTATGGTCCTATCCACAAGCAGAACATGTAAACTGTCCACATAGAAGATGAATTTGTGTAACACCTACTAGAAAAATGAGTAACTTCATCTTCAGTGTGTTCCATGATATAGAAAAGATTGGGAAGCTACACTCTAGACCAATAGTTCTCAAATGTTTCAGACTCAAAACCCTTTAACACTCTGAAAATTTCCTTAACTTCCTTACTTCTATTGGGTGACATTGCTCTAGTCAGGCTGGCAAACTACTGTGAGATTTGTTTTTACGGGGTCCATTAATACAATGATGGCTTTTATATTCTAAGAGTTGTGAAAAAAACCCATATATGTGTGTGTGTTTTGTGCGCACACGCACACGACAGACAATTTAATTAGCCTACTCTGGTCTAGACCATCAGCTCTAATGAATTTAGAGCCTTAGGTAAACTAAAGGATATATTATTGCCCCTCTAATCCAAGGCAATAATGAAAGCCATGTATGAAAACAGTCCCAGGATTAGACACTGGATATTAATCACCACTTTAGACTTGATCCCAGAGCTCAGGATGCTCACCTTCACACCAATTGCCTTAAAGAGGGCAGGATGTCTCAGGGGCAGTTCCACCATCTCCTTTATCTGAGCTAGCTGCTTCCTGCAGCCACCAATGTCATCATACCCTACTTCATTCAAGGACTCTTCCTCATCCTGAATGTGGAAAAGATAAAGAAAGGAGAAGGCAAGAATATTATATCAGCAAAAGTTGAGTTCCTCTAAATCATTCCACTACCTAGTGTGCAAAAACCTAGCGTATGAGCATAATAAGATTCTCAATCCGGCATGGTGGCTCACATCTGTAATCTCAGCACTTTGGAAGGCAGAGGTGGGAGGACTGCTTGAGTCCAGGAGTTCCTGGGCAATACAGCAAGATCCCATCTCATTAAAAATTAAATTTAAAAAAGAAGATTCTCCTCTAAAGGGATCCAGCCTCAAAGAACAACCACAAAAATCCCAAGGCAAAGATTTCCAGCACAGTCCTTGCCTCTCACATTACTCGTAGTCTTACTGAGAAGGGGTCTCTAAAATCTGAAGCTGGAAACCCTGGGAATGGGCAGAGGCCTGAAGCCACCATCAGCTTTACTTCAAAAATGGTTTCAATCACTTATATATTTTGGATTCAGTCTAGGTTTTAGAAATTCCTGACAGTAGGTACATCTAAGAAACAATTGGGCCCAGAAATGAATAGCTGGCAGGTCTCTCACCCTTGAAAGATGGTTAGTTCTCCAAAGAATACCCAGTCTCTTTTTTTTTTTTTTTGTCACCCAGGCTGGAGAGAAGTGGTACAAACTCAGCTCACCGCAACCTCCAATTCCTGGGTTCAAACGATTCTCCTGCCTCAGTCTCCTGAGTAGCTGGGATTCCAGATGTGCACCACCAGGCTCGGCTAATTTTTGTATTTTTAGTAGAGACGGGGTATCACCATGTTGCCCAGGCTGGTCTCGAACACCTAACCTCAAGTGATCTGCCCACCTCAGCCTCCCAAAGTACTGGGATTATAGGTGTGAGCCACCGCAGCCGGCCGAGCACCCAGTCTTGACAGTTACCACGTGATGCCACACTGAGTAATCATGAAATCGGATACTAGAATCAGGGAGAAAACTCACCTCTCGTTTGATAGGCTCTCCTTCGCAGTGGATCACTGTGTCTGGAGCAACAATGCAATAAGGGCTAGGATCTGTTTCCACCACTTTGAACTCCACAGCACGCATCCCACCACGGACAAGAAAAATGTCTCCTATGAGAGCAAGCAGTACAAGCACAGTTAGGGGTGTCAACTACAAGACAAAGTGAGAACTCATCAGACCCTGGGGTCAAAATGCCAAACTCATTAGATATTGCCCTATCTCTCCCCAACTCCACCTGTGTTAATAAGCAGCAGGTAAGAGGAGAAAGGTAAACTGTGAAGAGTCCCTCTAATGCTCAAGAGGTCAGTCAACAAAACCTGACATGTCAGAAGACTATCGAGTTCTGACTTCTGCCATGTAAGTAGCCCAAGTTTTCACTACAACCACCAATGGTAGAACTGTGCACTCTGGACCCTGACCCAGCCAAAATGGACCACCTTCTCCTTCAGAGATCCATAAAGATAGCTTACTCTCCCAGAACAGAGAAGGGGAGAGATGGGAGCCAGGGAAGGATGGAGGAATGGAGCAGGGTAAGACATATGAATATGTGTGCAGAGTTTGCATGCGTGTGTATACAAATATATGAAAATGAGTCTAGTGGCCGGGCACAGTGGTTCACCTGAGGTCGAGTTCAAGACCAGCCTGACCAACACAGTGACACCCCATCTCTACTAAAAATACAAAAATTAGCCGGGCGTGGTGGCAGACGCCTATAATCCCAAATACTCGGGAGGCTGAGGCAGGAGAACTGCTTGAACCCAGGAGGCGGAGGTTGCAGTGAGCCGAGATTGGACGACTGCACTCTAGCGTGGGGGACAGAGCGAGACTCTGTCTCAAAAAAAAAAAAAGAAAAGAAAATGAGACTAGGCATGATGGCTCATGCCTGTAATCCCAGCACTTTGGGAGGCCATGGCAGGTGGATCACTTGAGCCCAGCAGTTTGAGACCAGCATGGGCATCACATTGAGATCCCGTTCCTTTTTTTTTTTTTGAGACAGAGTCTTGCTCTGTCACCCAGGCTGGAGTACAGTGGCCTGGTCTTGGCTCACTGCAACCTCCACCTCTTGGGTTCAAGCCATTCTCGTGCCTCAGCCCCCGAGGTAGCTGGGATTACAGGTTCCCACAATGGGGTTTTGCCATGTTGGCCAGGCTGGTCTCGAACTCCTGGCCTCAAGTGATCCACCTGTCTCAGCCTCCCAAATTGCTGGGGTTATAGGTGTGAACCACAGTGCCCAGCTGACCCCATCTCTTAAAAAAATAAATAAATAAATACAGGAGAAAAGCATAAAAGATTAAAAAAAAAAAAAAAAAAAAAAGAAAACGAGACGAAGATGTTCCAAGTTTTATTCCCTACAGTCAATAATCCTTAAGCTCAGAATTAGCTCTCACCTTTCCGAATGGGTCGATAAGCTTCCAGGAAGTACGGCTTAAGGTATACCTCAAAGAGATTACCAGTAATGCCTTCCACCGTGTCATCAATGGGCAGCACGTGGATACGTTTGCCGTACTTCACATCAGGGCATGGCTGGATGCTGAGGATGACAAGCAGACTCCATATTACCAACCACACTTCGGGCCCAAGCACTGGGTGTCCAAAAGGGCCTGGCTCAGATAGCTGATAGTAAGTGAAAAAGAAAAGGCAGGATGGCTTTAGGTGAAGAGAGGAAGGAGAACACGGTGGAAGTGAGGGCAAAGGAACAGCCCCACTCACTTCTAATCAGTGAGCCAAAATCAAGAGCCACACATTTAGAAACCCCACAAAGATATGCAAAGTCTTCAGTGAGATATCCAAGGATGATCCCCTTCTAGCTAATACTGGTGACCCAATATTCCAAGGGAAGGTCTTAAGCTAACAATTGTCAGAGTCAGTGAAACAGAAGTGAAAAAAACAAAATTATCTCAGCCAGGTGTTCAGAACACCTTGAGGAAGTGACTAAGCACCCCCAAGAAGAAAGCTACATGAAACTTAGACTCCATCAAAAAGAATCAAAAGCCTGAGATGATCCTGGCCAGCTGATGGTTGGTTGGGTAGGAGTGGCTAGAGATGACTCCAAGATGGGGTAACCTCTTGCCTAAAATTATGCAAGAACAAGCAAAATCACTCACATTGAGAACTATCCTGGGTCTGGCTCCAACTATTCCTCTCTCCCGGGTTCACTTAGGGGCTTAAAAGGCCTGCTAGCAGCTCACCTTCCATGTCCATATCCCCACCTCATTCCAACCCCAACACAAGCCATTAATTGGACATACTAGTGAGTAGTGAGGAGGTTATTTGGCAGATACATACACACCCTCGAGTGGTATCCTAAGCTAGGCTATAAGCATGATAAATTACACTTCTAGTAGGAAAAAATAAAGGCACCAAGAAAGTTACAGGAATGCCAATTTGTCTCAAGGGACCTGCAGAAATGGATTTTGAAGTCCCAGGAAGGCAGAACCAAAACCTAAAGACAATCCTGAAGCATAAGTCTTCCCATGACCAGGAGGCTTCCTGCATTGACAGGTTCCAAGAACTTGGTCCTCCCTGTAATACAAGGGTACTGCCTGTAATGCAGGCTATATCTGGCCTCCCATCCATGTGGAGCCAAAAACCCCACACACCTGATGACATCCCCCAGGCGTACACGAAGGTTATTCCGAACAACTCTATTCATCCGAATCTTCTCATCAGAACAAGTGTCATCAGAAAGGACGATGCAAACAGCTTCTCGTCTCTTCTTTCCTTTCAGCAACACTGTGTCACCTCGGAACAACTGCAATTCATCCATCTTGGGCTGAGGAAAGAAAGTTAAGGCCTTTGGGTCACTGGGCAGAAGGGGAGTAAGCAACAGCCCTGGAGATTGGGATTCCCAGTAAACCCCACTCTATCTGCAGTCTGCAAATAGAAATATCTGCAAAATGAGAAAAGAAACCTGGGCAAATCCCTCAAGTAAGTGCAGTAAAGAAAGACTAGTCTGTGGCCCCAGCTTACCTGGGACAAGGACACCACACTGTTGTCCTCATTGATGGCTTCATCAACAATTAACCGATTGGGACGGTTCTTCTGTTTGAGAATGGCTGTTGATAGGTCATCACCTTTTGAACTAGAAGCAGGAAATGGAGTCAGTCCCAGTAGATACTCCTGCCCCAAGGGCCTCACCAGTCTCTAAAACTCATACTTAGGAAAGAAACAGTGAATAGATGAAGCTGTCCCTAGACCAGAGAGCTCAGATGAAGGAAAGGCAGCCAAGGTCACGAGGAGGAGTATCTAGTATACATTATTACAATACCCATTCCAGCAGCTCCTGGTATTTTGAGCATCAGTGTCCCAGCTATAAGGCTCCAAGTAAGTGATCCTGCCCCAAGAAGACATAATAGAAGTGGAGACTGAATAGTTATTAGAGAAATAAAAATAGTCTTAGACTTATAGAAGAGTTGTTAAGAGCAGGAACTCTATAATAGTCAGACCCACTGGGTCTGAATTCCAATTCTGCCACTGCTTAACTGTGATCTTGGGCAAGTTACCTAATCTCTGAACTTTGATGTCCTCCTCTATAAAAGAGAGACTATAACCCTTACCTCAGAGGCTTATTGTCTTAAGGGAGATAATGAATGTAAAATGCTTAACATAATAGCTGGCACATGGTATTAACAGTCACCATGATTAACAGTATAAAGCATAAGCTAACTTTCCAGGGAATGAAGTAAGCCAGACAACTTCCCTTGAGGCTCAGGGAGCTCTCAAGTCCTACCAAGCAAGCCTGGGGACAATGAAGCAGAATTACTGGCGCTACCCTCCTTATAGGCTAAACCTACTGATGCCAGGGCATTCCATAGTACCAAAGGAATGCCAAGCATAAAGACCATCATATTTGGAAACAACACTAACAGACATGAAACCGCCAGAAAGAGGCTCAAGGTCAAAAGGAACTTCACAGTAATTTCTGCAAAAGCACACAATTCCATAAAGTTGGCTCAAAAAACCAAAACCAAGAAATGCTGAAACATGGGGCAAATACAAATCCCTCTCACCCAAATCAAAGTTGACTGGGTCTATACTCAGTTTGTTATTTCCTACAAGACAGGGTCATTCACCAGACAGTGACACCAACTTATTACCTAGCCCATCTCCAGCTGTCACTTAGTAGACTCAAGTTCTCTCTTTTTTTTTTTTTTTGAGATGGAGTTTCATTCTTGTTGTACAGGCTGGAATGCAATGAAGCGATCTCAGCTAACTGCAACCTCTGCTCTGCCTCCCAGGTTCAAGTGATTCTCCTGCCTCAGCCTTCCCAGTAGCTGGGATTACAGGCATGCGCCACCACGCCCAGCTAATTCTGCATTTTTACTAGAGATGGGGTTTCACCACCTTGGTCAGGCTGGTCTCGAACTCCTGACCTCAGGTGATCTGCCCACCTCGGCCTCCCAAAGTGCTGGGACTACAGGCGTGAGCCACCGCGCCCAGCGCTCTCTCTCTCTTTTTTAAGAGCTGCCTCCTGTTAGTAAGGCTCAGGAAAACATAAGCATTAACCAAAGTAGGAAGGCTAGACAATGAAGGAAGCCAAAGAAAATAAATTTTTAAAAGGAATTTCTTCATTCAACAAATTCATGAGTGTCAATTATGTGCCAGGCATTGTTCTAAGGGCTGGGGATACTGCAGTCAACAAAACAACACAAAATAGTATTCCCATTGGAAATATCCTCACAATTTCCAAGAGACAGAGAAAAGACACTGTGCTCAGCTAGGAAGCTGTGGGGTTCTTACATCTCTGGGTCCTGATACACCCAAGAGAAAAACAAACCCCATTCATCGAACAAAATGGTAGGCCTTCTGCTAACCCTCACACATAGGCTGCATTTTTAACCACTGCCTCTAAACTAGTTTCTAACGACAGTTTCCTCTGCTCAAATTTGCTTCCCCCATTCCAAAAGTGTGCCACTCTAGGCACGATGCTGCTGAGTAGGTAGACTTTTCCAATGCTTATCAACACACTGGAAGCCAAGCATGCTCAATGCGACAGCTGAGAGCAATGTAAACCCATGAGCTCTCCCACTCCTGTCCCATCAAAATACTCTTTCAGGGGTTGCCATCTTCTTGCTTGACTTATAGAACTGGGACTGGAGAAAAATAAAATGCCAGATGCCTCTAGTCATCATAGTTTTTTATTTTTTGAAACGGAGTCTCCCTGTTGCCGAGGCTGGAGTGCAGTGGCGCCATCTCCCTCACTGTAACCTCTGCCTCCCTGGGTTCGAGTGATTCTCCTGCCTCAGCCTCCAGAGTGGCTGGGACTACAGGTGTGCGCCACCACCATGCCTGGCTAATTTTTGCATTTTAAGAGAGATGGGGTTTCTTCTCCTTGTTGCCCGGGTTGGTCTTGAACTCCCGACCTCAGGTGATCTGCCTGCCTCGGCCTCCCAAAATGCTGGGATTACAGGCCTGAGCCACTGTGACCAGCCAATAGTTTGTATTTTAATCTCAAAGTTGCATCCTAGGAAAACCTCCATTCTGCCTACCATCCCGTTAGGATGGGGATAGCCAGGACTCTGGCCCTGGAGATGAGTGGTATGCCCTTTTCTTAAGGTAAAGCCTCTAATTCCCCATCTATCTAGTGAGATCAGAGGTGTTAATCTCTAAAACAGTGAATTCGGCCTGACCATGGGCCAACAGCAGTTCTGGACACTCTTTGGGACCATTCTCCAGTCTTCTGTATGAGTCAATCCCTTTCCAGAACTGCACAGGGGACTCCAAGGGACTTGGAGGGGGTTCCGCTAAGAGTCATCAAGGTGACCAAGAAGTTAGAAACAGCTGGTGATTCCAGGTTCCAAGAATTTTAGATTTTTACTTTTGAAAATAAAGGCTGACTGCATATAAACCAAAAGAACACTTTCAGAATAAGTGACCCTTTTAAATAAGCAACTGAGTAATTACTTTATCCCAATCAGAAACTTGAGAAAAAGGACACACTTCAAAAAATACCTCTTCAAGAGGAAGGATAATTTGCATAGAAGAGTTTCCTTGGGCTGGTATTTTTTTTTTTTTTTTTTTTTTTTAGACCTCTAAAAGCTCTATTCTGAATCGGCTGAGGTAGGTAGCCAAGTTTTATCTGACGCTTTCCTGGAGGATGGAGGTGGGGTCAGAAAGCCCCATAGCCCGGATAATTTCTCAATACAGCTAGCTGGGGAAAGCGGTGCGCGCACGTTTGTTTTTGAAGAGTTGGTGCAACTCAAAACTGCACATCACGAAAGCTGGAAATCTGGAAAGGCGCACAAAACACGAACTGAGATTCCAACTTTAGCAAGAAGCTAAAATGTTAAAGAAAAATTCTTTTCTCCCCACCCACTAATCCTAACATTAAGGAAAACTGGCTCAAACTTTCTAATATGAACAACAGGCCTAAAGTAAGAACACCAGAAGCGAAAGGTAGGGCTCGCCCTCTCCCTAACAGTCCCTCACTACTCAGATCACACACAGAGGATGCCCACCTTGTACCGGCCGACATGGCTCCAAAAAGGCGGCTGTGAGCTTCCCTGAGCTCGCCGGGCCTTCCCCGACCCCGGCCTCCGCCTAGGTGGCAGGGCTCCTGAGGCCTTCACATGGCGCAAAGTCCACGCCCACCGGGCCCGGTTGGGGCCTCGGGCTCGTGGGGCCTGCTCTCTCCAGGGACCTAAGGCCTTCGGCGGGTGGTAGGCAGGACTGCAGACTGGCGCCCCAAGGCCCCGGGGTTCCGCGCCGGCGGTGTGGGCCGGAAGACCTCGTCAGGCCCGGACGGCCATTCCAAGAGAGCCAATCGGGCGGGCCGGGGCCTGCATGACACAGCACGATCCGGCCCCAGGCTCCGACCCGGGCCCAACGCAAGCCCCGCCTAGGGGGCGCGCGGGTGCGCAGCTGGCCCAGCCGGGCCTGCCGGGTCCACGGCCCCCCACTCGCTCCCTAGTTCCCCTTCCCTCTTTCCTGGTCTCCACCTCTCTGACGCGCCCACGGCCAGGCCCCGCCAGGCCTACCCAGCGCCGCGGGTCCCGGGGCGCGCCGCCGCAGCAAGCGGACGGCGCGCGCACACTCACTCGGCTCCAGAAGCCATGGCGCGCGCCTCTCCCGGCCGGCGGCTGTGGCGGCCCGCGGGTAACGGCTACGAGCGGTGGCAAGCGACCTACTGAGCCGGGGCTCGGCTCTCCCAGGCGGTGGGCGAGCAGCGGCGACAAACCCGCAAGCGGCTTCCTTCTCGCTTCCTCCCACCGGCAGCGAGGCGTCGGGCGAACAACGCTGGCTCCTGATCCGCGAGGTGGCAGTGGCACCGGCAGCGACGACTCAAACGACGGCCGCAGACGCTTCGCTGAGACTGAGCCGAGAAGAGCCGAATCATCGGAAGGGAAGCTGCTCCCACCTCAGCCAATCAGCGTCTGTCCTGCGGACTCTCGCCCGCCTCTCCGTGCCTCTCCCCAGCAACCCGCAGACCGCAACCAATCAGGAAATTCGCTTGCGGCCTGGCTCCCGCCTCAGTGATGCGACACGCCTAGTAACGCCACGTCAATTGGCCGCAACGCTACGCTTCCTCGACGGATTGGAATTCTCAGCCAATCAACGAAAGGAATAGGGCGAGATCGACTTGTGAAAGGAGACCCTTTAATCCCTTAGAGGCGGACTCTCCCACTTGGCTCCAGTTCATTGGCTCCGGAGTTTATCCTCCTAGAAGAACGTGGCACAATAGACTGAACCCTTGTATTAGTCTAGTCCTGTTGTGGTAACCTATACATCCATCTTTTCCCAAAACCTGGGGATCCTCTAAGACGCCATCACCACCCTGACCCTTCTTGCTCCTTTCCAACGCTGCCTCCAACCACCCCTACTCTGAACTTTGTGACTAGCACCCCACTCCTACCCCATTGTCACTGCACCCTCTGGTAACCCCAATCCCACACCTTTGCAGTTTCTCAGCGCTTGTGCCTTTCTTCCTCCCGTCATTAATATTAATACATTATAATAAGGCACTCAAATCCAGAGAAGTCAAAGGGCAACCAAAGAACACACAGCCAATTCAGTAGAACCCAAATTAGCAAGAAAACTGTGTATGTTGGGACTTGAAAATCCTTAAGCCCCAAATAACAGGGGTCCCTGTTTGCAGTCAACAGGCAGCTAGCTTTTGGTGGTATGCCAACTCAATTCACCTTTCACCTTCTAGCCACACAGACACATTTGACTGAGACGACTCCAATTTCTAGAATTTGGAATTAGGAAGGGAATGAGAGTCGCTCTGAGAGAAATCTGCCTGTCTCTAAGTATCAGGTACCTGCTCTTGTCCTGAGAAGCCTATCTAGACCACCCTTCAGACCCAACTCATTGTCACTGTCCTGGGCTTTGGGGCTCTGCATTTAGGCAATGTTAAGGACTAAAGCCACTGCCTCCTAAGGAAGGATTATTGTAGCCCTTTCCTCATACCCAGACTTCAAGTTTGTAAGGTAGACGATGTCAGGAAAGGGCATCATAGACAACTAGCACTGACCTAGACGGTCATGAGCCTTCCCACGCAAGTATATGTAGTAGGCAGACAAGAGATAAATATGAAATTTTACTAGACAAAAGAAAAGGGGAAACAGGAAAAAAGGTGCCTCGAGCGAAGCCAATGACTTGGTGGTGGCAGAGATTGTTTCCTCCAAAACCAGAATGGTAGTAACTAGGGCAAATTTCACAGGCCTACCACCAACCTCACCAGTCCAGAAATTATATAGGAATGGTCACATTCCTAATGATGGTGAAGCAGAAAGCCCTCCCCACAGAGAGACAGCCCAATGGGGCCCCAGCTCAAGCTCTTGGAAACGTGGCAGCTACAGGTCACAAGACTTTGGCAGAGATGTCCGAAACTCTTCAAGGAAGGCATCCCGATCAGAGGGGCGGATCCAGCTCAAATAGCTTTCTAGGTACAGGGGGAGAGACCTGGAGAGCAATAAGGATGATGCCTAAGGGTGAAACATTGGCAGAAAGCTGGGCAGCCATGCCCCCTCTTTCAGTGTTCACCACCCACAATAGGTCCAAGGACTCTAGGACACCAACTGCCCCTCAGCCCCAAGCCAGCAGGCCTGAGCCTCACCACATAGCATCTTCCTGTGGCCCCTTAGTTTGGGCCTCCAGCCTCCACCAGAGTGCAGTGGCCTCATCCCTCCGATCTAGCCTCTTCAGAGTCTGAAGCAGGTGAAAGTAAGTGTCTCCATTACCTGTAGCCCCAGCCCAGAGTACAGAATCTTAGAACTTGACATAATCTTAGGCATTGTTTTATAAAAAGGGAAACTGAGGCCTAGAGAGAGGAAGTATCTTGCCTACACTCACATATGGAAGCAGGGGCAGATCATTCACAACCATTCCCATCCCAGTGTCCATCATCTGCCCCCTACTCCTGTGCAACCCACCCCAGCAGAGTCATGGTCTTTGTGTCTGAGGATATTGGGGAAATCAGGGAACTCTTGGGAGCCCTGCATACACAGTGTATGTTTGAACACCTGGATATATCCCTAGGTGTATATAGCACAACCCACATCACCCCTCCTGTCTGAGAACATCACTCGTACACTTATGCCTAAGTATTTCCCATGAGCTTCTCTGTCCTTGCACATCTATGCATAGCTGATGTCATGCAAGTATACGTACCTGGGCACATCTGCACACCGAGGAGGAAGTCCTGTAAGGCTTTGGTATCCTGGCCGCTGGCTACCCATTCCAGTCCACGACTAATGAGGGCGGCTGCCCGAAGCTGCTGCAGTGCCACATCTGACTTACATCCTTGCTCACAGTTGGAAGCTGCCCCTGGGGACCACTCCCAAAATCAAGAAGTGTCTTCCCAGCCTCACAGTCACCAAAACCCCAAATCCTCCTCTATTTCTTCTTGTGTCCACAGTCCCTTTCTCTTAAGTCTCCTGGTGGGCTGGGACACCTTAAAGGGAACCCCCTTCCACCACTACCACTTCCAGGAGGTAAGAGGAAAACTGAAAGTCTAGATCACCTTGTTCTTTTTCCTCAGGTGTGGTCCGGAAGAGCAGCTCGAGACACCTGAAGTAGGACACGGAACAGGGGTGAAGAGGAATCAATTTCAGAAACTCTAGGGTGAGTAGGTGAACATGGAGCTCACCAACTCAGGTCCCAATCAGAAAATCATCCCTCCACACCCCTTCTAGGACCCCGGGCCCACCTGCTAAATTCACTAATTGCCACTTTTTGGGCACCCAGTTGTACCCAGGCCTGGCCCTGAAGCAGGTGGGTGGCAGAGACCCAGAGTGGGCAGTATGGCAGTTCCTTGGTTCCTTTTCTGGCATCTTCCCACAGCCGGGACATCTTGGGTAGCAGAGATGATGTGCGGCTGAGCAACTCCTCACATAAAGTCAAGGCATCTTGGGCTCTGCCTGCCTGGATCAGTGCTACCGCTGCTTCCAAAAACACCTCAGGCATACAGGGCCCTGGAGGGGAGGGGGGTGGGGAGAACTGGAGTGGGAAGAAGAGGCAGTGTCTTCAAAGGCATAAGCCACCATCCCCAACCTCTTCACCAGGCTCTGGTACCATGCAGAGTCCTGGGCCCCCAGACTGGACAGACAGAAAAGAGGGAAAAACAAAAAATTGCAAAAAAAAAAAAAAAAAAAAAGAGGGAAACACAAAATCCCCCTCTATTCCAAAGGGGACACCAACCCTTCTACCCCACTGCAGAGAAGCTTGAAGACACACTCACCCTTGGCTCCGAACTATCCAGCAACAGGGCCAGCAGGTCCAAGTAATGCTCTGCAGCGTCCTCTGCCCTAAGGAGTCAGAGCCCATAAGCCTCACCCTAGGCCCTAGCAGGGCCCTGCAAGGGTCCTGAGAATGTTCTCTCTTAGCTAACAGAGGGATGCTCATGGGCCCTGAGGAGGAGGAGGGAAGGGAAGGTCTTAGGGCTCCAATTCTGGCTCAGTATAGATCTACCCGTTACAGAATTGACTGGGGAAGAGACTTCAGAGTGTCAAAGATAGTGGGGGTTAATGTCTTAGTGAAGAGTCCTCAGTTCAGGTCTAGAAGCAAGGTAGGAGGCTGAGTAGTGGTGACCTATGTCCTTCCACTGCCTCATTCATCCCCCAAGTCACAAGAACAAAAGCAGAGTCACACCCCAGGGGAGGCATCAGAAGTGGGAAGAGAAGCTCAAGTGAGCAAGGGGAACCTCACCTCCCCGTCTGCAGGCACCTGCTTGCTAGTATGTGCTTGGCCTGGCTCTGAGTGCCACAATGAAGGGGTGAGGCTAGGTCAGGTGGTGGCAGTAGTAATTCTACCTCAATGAGAAACTGTGGGGCTTTGGAACTGTAAGGGACATTTAAGGCCTAAAAGAGAAAGAAAAAAATTGTATCTATAATCTTTGGGAACCATACTTCCTTATACTTGGATCTTGACTAGTCAAGTCACCCCAACACAAGCACCTCAGGAATTCTCCACCCTATATCTTCACCTGGCAATTCCCTACCTCAACTAGCAGCTCCAGACTTTCCAGCTCTGCTGGTGTGTCCCCCAGTTGCTGATAGAGTCTAGAGGCCTCCAGAAGCGGAGGACCCCAGGCTGATCCCTCTTTCAGGGCTGCAACCAAGTACAACAGCGCTCTCTGTGGATTTCCCTAGAGGGATAGGAGGACACGGGCCTCAGCTACCCTTACACAGCAAAAAGCTATACATAATGCTTGTGGTTTCCCCAATCCACCCTAGGACTGTCTTTACCATCTTACGGTGACAGGACCCCAGTGCTGTGTACACCTGGACCAACACAGGCCGTGGACACAGGCCTGAGGCCACTTCATGAAGGCTGCTTAGTGCCTTATCTGGGTTCCCTGTGATCAGCTCCTGGAGACCTGAGGACAATCAGGGTGTGAGCTTGGAGAGGCCTATAGAGCAGGGGTCATGATGGGGGACAAGGGTCTAAGAAGCCCATGGAACTGAATGGTACAAGAGAGGGCATAAGTCTGGAGGACCACTTAAGAGAGGAAGAGATGAGTCAGGTTGCTAGCTGACCTCGGCGGTAGGTAAATGCGGTCAGGAGGACATCCTTCAATCCCTGGGCATCCTGCAGGGTCAACGGAGCATCTAATTCCTCAGCTGGGGGACTCCAAGTTTTCAGAAGTAACAGCAGATCCTCAGAGGCTCCACTCTGGGGAAAGAAGGACAACCAGAAGCTCCAAGCCTACAACCTCCCTGTCTTCTCCTATCTCCATCATGGCTAGACCTTGAGCTCAAGGGTCCTCTTGATCCTTGAGGACACAGGCCTAAGCTACCCTTACAAAGCAAGAAGCTATGCATAATGCCTGTGGTTTCCCCCAATTCTAAGAGATAGACAGCTATGAGGCAAGGATTTAAAAAAGAAAGAAAAACCTGGGGCAGTGATGATCTACTACTCTAGCGTGGCTCCTCACTCAGGGCAAGGACCATATTTGAGTTACCAGTAAGGAGACTAAGGCTGAGAGGTGACTTCAGCAAGATCACTAGAGCCCTATCCCTATCCCCCCCCAAAAAAAAATTTTATTTTTTTTTGAGACAGGGTCTCCCTCTGTCACCCAGGCTAGAGGGCTGGAGTGCAGTGGCATGATCATAGCTCACAGTTCACTGTTGCCTCCACCTCTTGGGTTCAAGTGATCCTCCTACCTCAGCCTCCCGAAGTGTTGAGATTACAGGTATGAGTCACCATGCCTGTCCCATTTTTAAAAAATACTAAGAGAATCCCCACAATGAGAGACCAACCAGGGCAAGGTCACCCAAGAGTCCCAGAGAGAATCTAGGTTTTCTGACCACCAACCCAGCCGCCTGTCCAGTACATGATGATGCTACTGCAGCTGGAGAGAAAGGAGGAGGAAGGAAGGAGGAGACCCTCAGCTTCAGGTCACTTTCCCTATTACCTGGCTGTCATTCAGGGTCTCTAGCAACAAGGCCAAGTCCCCAAGACGGTCAGCGCTCAACCAGAGGGCAGCCTGCAGGCCAGCCAGGCGGTGCAGGGCAGATAGCAGCTCTGGCAGAAGGCAGGAAGCACGAAGGGCAGAGTCCCACAGCTCCCTGAGCCCCTGTTCCAACCTGGGCCCCCGCTGCTCCTGCGTCTCCAGCACTGTAGAGTATACACACACACACAGACACACACACAGCTGAGGTAGGACCTCATCCTCCATCTCCCCACACACTCTGGCTTTCCTCTCCTGTAGGACCCCAAAGGTCACAATAATAATACCTCAACCTGGTCTGAGTAGTACAGAGAAGGGCACTTCTCTCCATGGAGGTGACAGATGTTGTTGATCCTCCCATCCCCCTGCAATAACTTAAACCCAGACTGAAGCTGGCAGGGGAATCGGGAACAATCTCTGGCCCTCACCTCTCTCTAGGCCCCGCTGGATATCCTGGGCCTGATCCTCTGTGAAACCCTGGGCCAAGCTTGCCCTCAGGATAATGAAGTTGCAGATGACAGTCAGCTCCAAGGGGAGAACAGGAACTGCGGCAGGGAGCCCTGGAGCAACAATGTTGGTCTTACAGACTGCTCCCCCATGGAAGATCTTCCAAATAAGATCCCAACCCAGAGATCACCCCACTCCAACCAAAAATGGCCAAAATAAAGAACCCACCCTCCAGCCGATTAGCTAAGGATTAAAAAAAAGAACCCAACCTTTGGACAGAGAGTCTGGAAAGGGCAAAAAAGTTATCCAGATCAGACCATCCTGGAAATCATTTTTCAAATGCCACTCTGTGCGTAAGGAAGAGAGGGATTTGCCTGTACAAAGATGATTCACTCCAGTACCCTCTGTGCCTTAAACAGGACTCCCTGCCCCCTGAGCAATTATGTCAATGCCAGAAATGCAGGAGCAGATGAGTCTCTGGCTATGGAGGAGGGGAAGTGACCATCCTGGGGAGGACCTGCTTACCTTGCAGACTATGGAGGAGCCCTCTGAGACCTTCCAGTGCATCCTGAGCCAACTGTCGTCGCCTCAGAGTCAGATCGGAGTTCTGAGCCACCTGCCACATGAGGGAGAGGTTGTCATTGAGGATCAATCCTTTTTTCTCCCCTTGCAGCAGTGGCAAGGGATGCATTCTCCAGTCATTTCTGGCTCTTTGGTCAAGCTCAGCCCCTCCCCATCGGTTGGGGTAAATCCACTGCAAACCCGCTTTCAGGGATCTTGGGGCTGCAAACCGAGGGTGCCACCAACCGTGTTACCTTGGCCTGTCGAACGAGCCGGTCATTCTTTTCCCTCCACAGGTCCAGGCAGCTGGAGCCCACAGAGGTGGTCTGGCGGGACATGGTGGCCGAAGCTGGGCCCAGACACCTGAAGCGGACTTGGGAAGGGTGAAGCTGGCACGCCCAAGCTCTCAACCCCAGCGGGGAGGGGCCTGGGCACTTCCGCACCCCGCCGAGCTCCTCTGCTTCCCTCGGGGTCCCAATTCACCCGCCCAGGCTTTCCAGGACAGATGGGACGCTCTCTCAGCGCGGCCCGCCCGGCTCTCAACCTCGCCTGTGGTTGGCAGGGCCTGCGAAGCTCTGGGCTGCGGTTGGTCCTCTTCAAGAGTTAGTTCCCGCGGGAAACTCGGGGAGGAAGCGAGTCAGCAACCCCCGACAGGTAGGCTTAGGCGGGCTAGAAGCCGGGGCCGTGTCTGGGGCAGTCGCACGGCCGGCGGTGCGGCCCGCTCGGCCCTCGCGGAGGCCACAGCCTCGAGAAAGGGTGGCGGGAGCGAGTCTCGGCTCCACAGTCCGTGGCTTGCCCCTTCCTCGCTGCCACACTCCCAGGTCCGCCTGGGTTCCCGCTTCCACCGAGGGCCGGCCGCGAGGTGCATGCTGGGAGTCGTAGTACCGCCCTGGCGTGGAACAGCCCCCGCGCCGCCCCCGGCGTGGAACAGCCCCGCCCTGGCGGACGGTGTTTCCAGAAAACGCTGACTGGAGACGAGCGCGCTCCGTAATCGTCCATCCTTTCTCTGCTCACTGTCGAACACCAACATGCTCACCACGGTCGGCTCTCTACCTCGTGTAGTCTGACTGCTGGCAGTGCCGCTCTGTACTTGCACTGCTCAAAGGTACCTGCCCAATCCTTTCAAATTAAATAGAATTGAATATTCATATGCAAAAAGAAAAAAGACAGGAAAGAACGCTACCATACATACATACATACATACATAACATCAACTCAATGGATCACAAACTAAATATAAGAGCCAAAAATATAAAACTTCTAAAAGAAACGTAAACCAGCCTAGCCAACATGGTGAAACCGTCTTCACAAAAACACAAAAATTAGCTGGGCGTGGTGTCGTGCGCCTGTAATCCCAGCTACTCTGGAGGCTGAGGCGGAAGAATCATTTGAACCAGGGTGGCAGAGGTTGCAGTCAGCCGAGATCGTGCCATTGCACTCCAACATGGGTGACACAGTGAGATTCCATCTCAAAAAAAAAAAGAAAAAAGAAAAAGAAAAAAAACGTAAGAGAACAGCTTTATGGCAACGAGTTCTTAAGACACAGCACTAGAAGCTTGAACAATAAACAAAAAAGTTAACTTTATTAAAATTAAAAACTCTTTTACTACAAAGGTATCATTAAGAAAAGTTGGCCGGGCGCGGTGGCTCACTCCTGTAATCCCAGCACTTTGGGAGGGCGAGACAGGCGGATCACGAGGTCAGGAGATCCAGACCATCCTGGCTAACACGGTGAAACCCCGTCTCTACTAAAATACAAAATTAGCCAGGTGCGGTGGCCGGCGCCTGTAGTCCCGGCTACTCGGGAGGCTGAGGCAGGAGAATGGCGTGAACCTGGGAGGCGGAGCTTGCAGTGAGTGGAGGTCGCGCCACTGCACTCCAGCCTGGGCGACAGAGTGAGACTCCGTCTCAAAAAAAGAAGAAAAGAAAAGTCATAGGCTGGATGTGGCTCATGCTGTAATCCCAGCACTTTGGGAGGCTGAGGCTGGAGGATTCCTTGAAGCCAGGAGTTCAGCAACAAAGATGGTGTCTTTGTAGAGACATTATCTCTACAAAAAATGTAAAACATTAACCCTGGCACAATAACACACCTGTAGACCCAGCTACTTGGGAGGCTGAGGTGGGAAAAGCCCTTGAGCCTAGGAGTTCCAGGTTGCAGTGAACCATGATCACACCACTGCACTCCAGCCTAAGTAACAGAGTGAGACCCTGCCTCAAAAAAAGAAAGGTCACAGTCACAGACTGGGAGAAACTACTTGCTAATTATATACCTCATAAGGGACTGGTATCCCTAACACATAAAAACTCTCAAAACTCAAGAAAAGATTTTAAAACAATTTTAGCTGGGTGTGGTGGTTCACACCTGTTATCTCAGCACTTTGGGAGGCTGAGGTGGATCATTTGAGCCTCAGAAGTTCAAGACCAGCCTGGGCAACATAGCAAAACCCCACCTCTACAAAAAAATACAAAAATTAGCTGGGCATGGTGACATACGCCTGTAGTCCCATCTACTCGGGAGACTGAGGTGGGAGGATCACCTGAGCCCAGGGAGGTCGAAGCTGCAGTGAGCCATGATTGTGCCACTGCACTCTAACCTGGGCAACAAAGTGAGTGCTTCTCTCAAAACAAAACAAAAAACAATTTTAAGATGGACCAAAAAAAAAAAAAAAAACCATATTTTACCAAAAAAGATACACTAATGGCTAAGAAACACACAAAAAGATGCTCAGCATTATTAGCTATTAGAGAAAGGCAGTTAAAAACATGGCCGGGGCCGGGCCATGTTACACCTGTAATCCCAGCCCTTTGGGAGGCCGAGGTGGGTGGATCACTTGAGCTCAGGAGTTCGAGGCCAGCATGGCCAACATGATGAAACCCCGTCTGTACTAAAAATACAAAAATTAGCCCGGCATGGTGGCGCATGCCTGTAATCCCAGCTACTTGGGAAGCTGAGGTGAGAGAATGGCTTGAACCCGGAAGGTGGAGGTTGCAGTGAGCTGAGATCACGGCATTGTACTCTAGCCTGGGCGACACTGCGAGACTTCATCTCAAAAAACAAAAAACCACTACACACAGCTGGGCGTGGTGGCTCACACCTTTAATTCCAGCACTTTGGGAGGCTGAGGCAGGTGGATCACTTGAGGCCAGGAGTTTGAGACCAGCCAAGCCAATAGGGCAAAACCCTGTCTCTACTGAAAATACAAAAATTAGCTGGGCATGGTGGCAGACACCTGTAATCCCAGCTACTCGGGAGGCTGAGGCACGAGAATCACTTGAACCTGGGAAACAGAGGTTGCAGTGAGCTGAGACCGTGCCACTACACTCCAACCTGGGTGACAGAGTGAGACTCTATCTCAAAAATAAGTAAATAAAAATAAAAACACTACACACATACGTACATAAAATGACTACAATAAAAACAGATTACACCAAGTGTTGGTGAGGATGTGTATAAGGAACTCTCATGCATTGCTGGTGGGAATATAAAAGAGTACACTCACTTTGGAAAAGTTTGGCAGTTTCTTAAAAAGTTAATCATAGGCTGGGCATGGTGGCTCATGCCTGTAATCCCGGCACTTTGGGAGGCCAAGGCAGGTGGATCACGAGGTTAGGTTATCGAAACCATCCTGGCTCCGGGTTTCAACACGGTGAAACCCTGTCTCTACTAAAAATACAAAAAAATAGCCGGGCATGGTGGCAGGCACCTGTAGTCCCAGCTACTCGGGAGGCTGAGGCAGGAGAATGCCATGAACCCGGGAAGCAGAGCTTGCAGTGAGCCAAGACCCCGTCGCTGCACTCCAGCCTGGGTGACAGAGCGAGACTCCATCTCAAAAAAAAAAAAAAAAAAAAAGTCAATCATAAATTTACCGTAAGACCCAGCAATTCCACTCCAAAGAATACTCCCAAGAGAAATGAAAACATACGTCCACACTGAGATTTGTTGCAAATATTCATTGTAGCTAAAAGTGTTCATAATAGCTAAAAACTGGAAACAATCAAAATGTCCATCAGTTGGTCAAAGCCAATGATTTAGCAATGAAAAGGGGCAAAACAGTGCACCAACAAACTTTTTTTTTTTTTTTGAGATGGAGTCTCGCTCTGTTGCCCAGGCTGGAGTGCAGTGGCACGATCTCAGCTCACTGGAACCTCCGTCTCCTGGGTTCAAGCAATTCTCCTGCCTCAGCCTCCCAAGTAACTGGGATTACAGGCGCACACCACCACGCCCAGCTAATTTTTTTGTGTTTTAGTAGAGACGGGGTTTCACCATGTTGCCCAGGCTGGTCTCGAACTCCTGAGCTCAGGCAATCCACTGGCCTCAGCCTTCCAAAATGCTGGGATTACAAACTTATAAAGACTGAAAACAGGCTGGGTGCTGTGGCTCATGCCTGTAATCCTAGCTTTTTGGGAGGCCAAGGTGGGTGGATCACGATGTCAAGACATTGAGACCATCCTGACCAATATGGTGAAACCTCGTCACTACTAAAAATACAAAAATTAGCTGGGCATGGTGCACCTGTAATCCCAGCTACTCAGGAGGCCGAGGCAGTAGAATCCCTTGAACCTGGGAGGCAGAGGTTGCAGTGAGCTGAGATCGCGCCACTGCACTCCAGCCTGGGCAACAGAGACTCTGTCTCAAGAAAAAAAAAAAAGAAAAAAAAAAAAAGACTGAAAACAGGCCAGGCGTAGTGGCTCATGCCTATAATCCCAGCACTTTGGGAGACTGAGGCGGGCGGATCACCTGAGGGCAGGAAACCAGCCTGGCTAACATTGTGAAACCCCATCTCCACTAAAAATACAAAAAATAGCCAGACGTGGTGGCATGTGCCTATAGTCCCAGCTACTTGGGAGGCTGAGGCAGGAGAACCACTTGAACCCAGGAGGCAGAGGCTGCAGTGAGCAGAAATCATGCCACTGCACTCCAGCCTGGGCAACAGAGTGAAACTCCGTCTCTAAATAAATAAATAAATAAATAAATAAATAAATAAATAAATAAAAGACTGAAAACAGATCATTGGTCTGGGGTGGGATTAGGGAATCAATGTAGGGAATTTTTGGGGGGGG
>NW_016830546.1:377118-390381 GCF_001698545.2 Rhinopithecus bieti
AAAAAAAAAAAAAAGAAAAAAAAAAAAAAAAAAAAAAAAAAAAAAAAACCCACAGAATGGAGAAAATATTTGTAAATCATATATCATATCATATATCTGTTAAGAGACCTGTATCTAGCATGTATAAAGAATGCTGGCCAGGGCTGGGTGCAGTGGCTCACGCCTGTAATCCCAGAACTTTGGGAGGCCGAGGTGGGCGGGTCACGAGGTCAGGAGATCGAGACCATCCTAGCTAACACGGTGAAACCTCGTCTGTACTAAAAATACAAAAAATTAGCCGGGCATGGTGGCGGGTGCCTGTAGTCCCAGCTACTTGGGAGGCTGAGGCAGGAGAATGGTGTGAACCAGGGAGGCAGAGCTTGCAGTGAGCGGAGATCCCGCCACTGCACTCCAGCCTAGGCAACAGAACAAGACTCCTTCTCAAAAAAAAAAAAAAAAAAAAGAATGCTGGCCAGGCACACTGGCTTACACCTGTAATCCCAACACTTTTGGGAGGCTGAAGCAGGACGATTGCCTGAGCCCAGGAGTTCAAGACCAGCCTGGGCAACAGAGTGGGGCCCTGTCTCTACAAAAAGATAAAAAATGAGTCGACCATGGTGGTGCACACCTGTAGTCCCAGTTACTCAGGAAGCTGAGACAGGAGGATTGCTTGAACCCAGGAGGTTCTGGCTTCAGTGAGCCATGATCATGCCACTGCACTACAGCTTGGGTGACAGAGCAAGACCCTGGTCCAAGAATAATAATAATAATAATCCAATTAAAAATAGTCAAAGAATCTGAATGGACATTTTTCCAATAAGCGCAAGAAAAAATGCTCAGCTCAGCATCATTAATCATTAAGGAAATGCACACCAAAACCACAATGAGATATTACTTCACACCCACTAGGATGGTTAGAATCAAAGACAGATAGTAACAAGTGTTGACATGGATGTGGAGAAATCGTTACCCATATATACTTCTGGTAGGACTGTAAAATGATACAGCAACTTTGGAAAACAAGCTGGCAGTTCCTTGAAAGATTAAACAGAGTTACCTTATGACCCAGCAGTTGCTTAGTGTACAGCTAGGTATACACTCAAGAGAAATTAAAACATATGTCTCAACAAAAACTTATACACAAATGTTTATAGCAGCATTACATAATAACCAAAATGTGTAAACCCAAATGGCTTTCAATGGATGAATGGAAAACAAAATGTGGTATATCCATGCAATGGAGTATTATTTGGCCATAAAGAGGAATGAAGTACCAATACATGCTACAACATGGACGAACTCTGAAAACAGTAGGCTGAATAAAGGAAAATAACACAGAAAAAGGCACTACTATATGAGCCCATTTATATGAAATGTCCAGAACAGGCAAATCTATACAGACAGAAAACAGATGAGTGGTACCAGGAGTTAAGGGGGAGAAGAGAAGGAATGACTGCTTAAGTGTATAGGGTTTCTTTTTGGGGTAATGAAAACATTCTGGAATTGATACTGATGATGATTGTACAACGCTGTGAATATACTTATGGCCACTAAATTATACACTTTAAAATGGTGAATTTTATATGAATTTTACTTCAATTTTAAAAAAGAAAAAGAATGAAGTACTGCTGTGTGCTGCTATATAGATGAAACCGGAAAACATTATGCTAACTGGAAGATGCCAGTCATAAAAGACCACATATTATTATGATCCCATTTCTGTGAAATATCCAAAATGGGCAAATATATAGAGAGACAGAAAGCAGATTAGTGTAGCCAGGGGTTAGGGAGGGTTGGAGGGTGATACCTAAAGAGAAGATTTTCTTTTGGGGTTGATGAAAATGTTCTAAAATTGATTCTGGTGATGGTTGTACAATTCTGTGAATACACAAAAACCATTAAGTCTTACACCTTACATGGGTAAATTTTATGGTAAATTGTATTTCAATAAAGCTTTTTTAAAAAGGAATCAGCGCTGGGTGTAGTGGCTCACACCTGTAATCCCAACACTTTAGGAGGTTGAGGCAG
This sequence comes from Rhinopithecus bieti, assembly GCF_001698545.2. NCBI lineage: Eukaryota > Metazoa > Chordata > Mammalia > Primates > Cercopithecidae > Rhinopithecus > Rhinopithecus bieti. The sequence continues at coordinate 379,126 of NW_016830546.1, forward strand.
GAGGATGGCTTGAGGCCAGTTCAATACCAGCCTAGGCAAGACAGCAAGATGCCATCTCTACAAAAAATTAAAGGAAAAAAAAAAAAAGAATCATTGAGTTAGTGTGGAATAGACTCTGATTTCAAGGAAAAGGCAGGGGTAAGAAATAATTTTTCTTTTTAAGAGAGACAGGGTCTCACTATGTTGCTCAGGATAGAGTGCAGTGGCTATTCACAGGTGTATTCATTGTGCACTACAGCCTCAAACTCCTGGGCTCAAGTAATCCACCTCAGCCTCCTACATAGCTGGGACGATGCCTGGCTAATTTTTTTATTTTTGTAGAGATGGAGTCTTGCTAACCTCAAGTGATCCTCCTGCCTCTGCCTCCCAAGTAGCTGGGACTATAGGGACATGCCATAGTGCCTGGCTAGAAAGAATTTTTAATAGTTTAAATCAAATCATACTAATGTCTTTATCTTATAGATATACCAGGAGAAAGAATAGACAGTGGTTGGCAGATAAGCAAATTAGTCTTAGGCTCCAGGCAAGGAGGCTACTGCAAAAAGTGCAGGGCACCTGGCTAAGAAGTGGAGAAACTAGGGCCTAAAATCCTTCCATGGGTGCTAGGGATGGAGGAAAGGGGCTTGTTTTTGTTTGTTTTTTTTTTTCGCCTTTCTCACAAAGACACTATTTGCTCACCGAACCATGCTTGGGAGTTGTGTCCACCAGACTTGGGGAGAGGCGTTTTTCTAATTCATCTTACAGGCCAGCTGGGGCCAACTTCACCCCTTTCTTTTTTTTTTTTTTTTTTTTTTTTTTTTTTTGAGACGGAGTTTCGCTCTGTCGCCCAGGCTGGAGTGCAGTGGCCGGATCTCAGCTCACTGCAAGCTCCGCCTCCCGGGTTTACGCCATTCAACTGCCTCAGCCTCCCGAGTAGCTGGGACTACAGGCGCCCGCCACCTCGAGCGGCTAGTTTTCTGTATTTTTTAGTAGAGACGGGGTTTCACCGTGTTAGCCAGGATGGTCTCGATCTCCTGACCCCGTGATCCGCCCGTCTCGGCCTCCCAAAGTGCTGGGATTACAGGCTTGAGCCACCGCGCCCGGCCACATTATTAAAACTCTTTCTACCATGGTTAACAACAAGCTATCCTTTTTCTCTGTTTTTTGAGAGGGAGTCTGGCTCTGTCACCCAGGCTGGAGTGCAGTAGTGTGATCTTGGCTCACCGCAACCTCTGTCTCCCAGGTTCAAGCGATTCTCCTGCCTCAGCCTCCCGAGTAGCTGGAATTACAGGTGCGTGCCACAACAGCTAATTTTTGTATTTTTAGTAGAGATAGGGTTTCTATCTGGACCATGTTGTCCAGGCTGGTCTCAAACTCCTGACCTCAGGTGATCCACCCACCTTGGCTTCCCAACGTGCTGGGATTACAGGCATGAGGCACCATACCCCGCTGAAACATACTTTTCATCATCTTACTATTTGGCATCTGTAACACTAGGGACCATTGGCCATTAATAATTTGAACTTAGCCAGGTGCTGTGGCTCACACCTGCAATCCTAGTGCTTTGAGAGGCCAAGGTGGAAGGATCACTTGAGGCCAGGAGTTCACGAACAGCCTGGGCAATGTAGCTAGACCGTCTCTACAAAAATTAAAAAGTTAGCCAGGCATGGTCCCAGATACTGAGGAGGCTGAGATGGATTACTTGAGCCCAGGAGTTTGAAATACAGGGAGCTATGATTGCACTACCGCCCTCCAGCCTGGGCAACAGAGCAAAAATATGTCTTTAAAATGATAATAACATTAAAAATAATTTCAATTCTTCCCTTAGCTACCTACCACAGCAGTGAACGTTTATACTTCACAACCATTACTACTGAGCTTCTCTACTTTCTACCAATTAAAAGTAGGTGCTATCCCATGGTTTTAACATCTGTTCTGTTTTTCAGTGGTATCAGCTCCTCCTGTTCTAGGTATGGTCAAACCTCAAATCTCAGTCCTGACGCTTCTCTCCAGGGCCTCTACCCAACTCTTTTGATGGACATCTCTAGGAGGATTTCATGCCAGTATTTCAAACATGAAAGGAGTGGTGGGGTGAACAGAGGGCACAAAACATACACGAGAAGAGAACCAGTGGATTCACACAATTTTGACTTCAAGTCAGGAATGATGAATGGGACAAGGTGGAATGCTACATTAAGATGTGCATGTAGATCTGATAAAGAGTGGCACAGGTTGGGAAACAAGGGAGGCTTCCACAGAAGGGAAGGGCAAAGGGTGCTCTATAGTGAAAAGGCCCAGTGGAGTGGGGGCATAGCACTATTTGGGACCTCAGACAGTTAAAGTCGGTGCTGCCTGATGCCTGGGCTTGTCTTCTCAGTCTTCTCTCTTTATCAGACAAAGAATAGGAACTTAACAAAATGTGTTGCATGGCAAAGGAAAATCGTGGTGGGATAATAGGATTGATTTGGGAAGAGGTGGAGGCAGTGAATTCAGACAACTCCAACCACTTCCTAAAGGTTCTCAGGCACAGCCAGGCACCTGATGACTGATATCATCTGTGCCTGGTGGGAAGAGAGACTGATCCTCCTCACAACCCCTGTAGAACAGTGGGGCTCCCCCACATCTCAGACACATAAAATTGTATTATCATTTTATTCCACTTTTTTTAAATAGTAGAGACGGGGTCTTGCTATGTTCCACAGGTTGGTCTTGAACTCCTGGGACCAAGCAATTCTCCCGCCTCTGCCTCCCAAAGTGCTGGGATTACAGGTGTAAGCCACCATGCCCAGCCTATTTTATTCCACTTTTAGAGACCACCCGCCTTGTCCTTCAGATGCATCCAAATCAGGAGTTAGGGATCATACTCCACTGTGGTCCTGAATTATAGAATAATGAAGTCCTAGAAGTCAGCAGCCCCTGGCTGCATGGTAGTAAGAGGTATGGCTGAGCCTGTCTTGCAGATCATCCAGTACCTGTACAGGCCAGGCTACACTGTTCTCCAGCACTCTCTGTAGCCATGTGCCAGTAACCAAAGCCTAGGCTACCTCTGCTGGGCCAGAAATAGCTGCCTGAACCAGGAGCTCACAGCACCATCCACTCTCATCACCAAAGCTATGCCCAGGAGAAGTCCCACGCTGCTCACAATGAAGCCCACAGCCTCAAAAATGAACCTGCAAAGAAAGGTGGAGAATCTCAGGGAACAGAGTAGTTCTACTGCCTTTTCCCTGTAGAGGCAAAACCTTGGCCATCCTGGATGTTTGGGATCTTCATACTTTGTTCCAAGTTTCTCCCTCCCCACCACCTCTACTTCTCAAGCAAATCTACTCACTTAGGGGCAAACACTTTCCAGACCATGAGATGCCTGCGAAGGATGGAGGCTGCCAAGGCACAGGCCAGAATCTAGAGGAGGAGAGGAGGGGCCACGTTACTTGTGAAGGGGAGGAGGAAGCAGGGCAAAGGGAGAGTTGCTATAGGCCCCTGTAAAAAACGGAAATAGGAGAATAGTGCGTGTCAGTGGAAAAAATAGTGCATGTCCTGGGCTAGGAGTTAGGAGACCTACTTCCCATCCTGCCCCAAGCACTGACTCACTATGTGACTTTAGGCAAGTCATTATCCATCTGTAATGCTAACACTCAGGCTCTGGCCCCAGGGTGGAGGAAGATACCAGTGCCACATCTGCCTCTAGAGGAAAGGAGGAGGATCCATGACCACAATTTGGGAAGAAAATCCTGGCTATCACCTCAGTTTTTCCAGTCTGTCCACTGATAGAGTAATCCTCAAATGCAACTAGCAGGGTCCAGATCTAGGTTGTAGAGAGGAAACAATCTAGGACTAGGATTAAGGAGACCCAGGTTCAAGTCTCCGAGTTGCCATTTGAGGCCACTGGGCTTGAGCAACCACTTCACTTATGTGTACCTCAGTCAAGGCTCTCTCCCACGGTTTTGAAGGTCTGAAAGAAACTGATACACACCCATGGAGAAAGAACACCACTTCCTGATCTCTCTCCTACACCCACCTGAATACCAAGGATAAAGAGGTACTTGAGGCCCAGCTGCAGCAGTGCTGCATAGAAGTGGTGAGGCGCATCCCGGAGACGCATCTCCATCAGTGGCTCCTCTTCCTCCTCGGGTCTGACTCTGGCTTCAGCTTCATTCCCTGGGGGCTGCTGTCTCTTCCGCAGCCCTTGACTCTCACACAGGAAAGGCCAGAGCAGGAGCAGTGGGCAACCTACTGCCTCGGGAGAGGGTATGACTAGAATCAGTGGGTCACCCTGGCTGGCTCAGGTTCCAATTAGCCTAGGCCAAGGGGTGCCAAAGATCCAACAAACTCACATCTCTCCATTCAAATCCAGGGGTTTCCTTTCTTTCCCCAAAGCCAGAGTAAATAATGGAAGCAAGTGAAGGAGGAGTGGGTACCTGCAAAGAGGAGGTGGGAGGCAAAAGTGTTGGCTCCCACTAGCAAAGCAGGCAGCCAAGTACAGGAGCCATGACCCTCTGGGAATCCCACGAAGGCTGCATGCCAATGGATGGCTGGAAAGACAGGCTGGTGGCCCGTGGAGTAGAAGGTCTGTGTGGCCATGAGGGCCCAAGCTGAGACTGCCCGCCATGGCACAATAAAAGGACCTGGAAGAAAAGATATGCCACTTTACAGTCACTTCTTATTCCCTAATCCATAGGCTACTGCTCTATAGTCATATACTCCTACTACTTCAGTATCAATTCTCATACACACTCACATGCCCATCAGCCCAACATCCTCACAGTCCACACTCTAATTATTCTAATTCTCTCTGTGGTACAAAAGCACCATCACGTTTATCTGAACCCTGCTGTGGTCAATCTCTTTCTTTCTCTCAAACACATACAGCTCACTGTGCCATTATATATTCACAATTCACTACTTCCATCACTGGAAAATCAAGAAATGTGCTCGTAAGGATGCAGCATTTCCACAAGGAATCTTAGAGGACTCCTTGTCTCCCCTCTCCATGAACCCTGGGAACCAACAGGAGGAATCAATTCACTTGGCTATGGCAGATAAGAGAGAGGACACCAAGACCTTCCCAGCTGTGTGGGGTATGGGACCCTCTGTCAAGCTCAGGAACATCAGGAACAACACCTCCTCGAAAACAAGAGGGGCCGAACTCACATCACTATTGTCTTTAGGTGAATCAGAGCTGAGATATTTACCAGGGGTGGTGATGGGTATCCCAGCAGCAAGCAGATGTAGGAGAAGGAAGCTCTGCAGAAACAGAAGCAGGAACACAAGGCTGATGCGCTCCGCATGCAACAGCAGGAGTGGGAAGGCCAACAGGGTGAGGGCTGTGACCATAGCAGCTGAGTAGACACTCCCCAACTGATAAGCAGCCACAGTCAGGGTACCCTGAGATTTGGTCCTCTCTAGCCGGCCCCGGAACTCCTCCCGCATGTGTCGGTAGATTTGAGGGACCACATAATCCAGGTCAGCTTGAGAAGTGGGGGGGCCTGAGAAGGGAGTGAGGACAGTCCTGGTCCTTGGAGCGCCTGCCCCAGCCTTCACCAGCACCGTCACAGGCTTCCAAAGCAGCAGCACGAGCCCTGAAGCAGCCAGCCCTGCTACAGCCCAAGGCAGCACCATGGATGCCCCAGAGACCAGGGCCCGGAGACGGGGGGGAGCCTCATCTGCCCCTGATGCCAATGCCCAGTAGGCAGCAGTACCCAATGCCATTAGGGGCAGTCCCCAGCGCACAAAAAGCATGGGTGGCTCGGGGCTCTTGAGATTACCATAGTGGCAAAGCCACAAGCGCACAGCAGCTAACAGGGCCACCAGTGCTGCCACGCAAGCTCCATACCACAAATTCTTGGCTCGACCACCCACCATGGATGCCAGAGGACTCAGCCAGGGAGAGGAGTGGCAAACAGGTGTCTCTTCAGGGCAACGATGAAAAAGCCCAGCTAGCCTTGTGCATAATAGCAACCCAATTCCAAGCCTCAGGGCATATGCACTACTGTGCCGTGGGGGGTTTGTTGTGGCCGAAGTGCCACGGCGGGGCATTGTGAGCAGCTTAGGTGGAAGCAGCTGGCCCTCCCAGTGAAGCTGGACAACCAGGAGCAGGATGAATGAGCCCAGAAGGAAGGGGGTGGCCCTGGCCTCAGCTACAACAAAACTATCAGAGAAGAACACAGCCAAGCGAAAGAGCAGGAGTAACAGGACGGGCCCAGGAATAGGAAACAGGGTTGTCAGAGGTCTCTTGGACCCCCAGCCAGCCCAGGCTTTCCACAGAAAAGGCAGGAATGAGCTCACTGCAGCCACAGCCCCTAGAAGCACTAGATCTAGCTTCAGCTCAATAATTCCCAGGAGTCCAGCATACGCTATGGTCCCAACAAGACCCCAGGCCACGGGTATCAGAAGTAGAGGGTGGAATGGAAAGTCTGGGGATATTGCCCACTGAGATGCCAGCAGGCAGATAAAGCAGGCAGCAACCAAGAGAGCAGCACCCCCTGCCATGCGGACCAGAGAGAAACGAGCCCAAGACTCGATGCACATGGCCCGAGCTCCCCGCAGGAACTGCTGCAGCTCAGCAATCACAGTCGGCAGTGTCGCCTCAGCCCCATTGGGGCTCTGCAGAAGCCACTGGTAGTCAGCAGAGGCCTTGGAGAAGAGGTTCTGCAGCTGATGAAGCTCCTTAGCTTGAAGGTCCCGAGTAGCAGCGGAGTAGGTATGAAGAAATCGGGACACCTGGCAGAAAAAAGGTCAGAGGCCAAGGGGAACAGGTCAGAGACATAAATTGGGGCAGAGGCAAGAACAGGTATTACAAAAGGGGGTACGTGGAAGTCAAAGACCCAAACTCTACCCAGGATGGGGGAAGGGAGGGATAACAGAAGAGGGATAGGTATGGAAGGTGGGACTAAGACTAGTCAAAGGACAATAGAGTGGTTCATTATGCTTCTTTCATGCCCACCCTAGCTCTGTCACCTGGAAACCCAGCCCACTTACCTACCTGCTGAGCATTGAGATGGAGAGCTGAGGCTTGGGCTAAAGCAGAGGAGTGGGGCTGGGAGTCCTCACCCCCTGAGAATAGCTCAGCCATCACTTCCCCGATGTTTCCAAATGGGATGGGCAGGCCCAGCAGTAGGGCCAGTGTGGGCACAAGGCTAACTTGAGGAATCACCTCTGGCTCCTAAAGGGAAATGACAGTGGTCAACAGATTCATTACAAAGCTGAAGTCAATGGGATGGGAGACATAGGGGCCTAGGTAAGAAATGAGAGTGAAGGATACCCAGGATAATGAATTTGGGGGCCTGTAATAGAGGTATTCATGAGGATGCTGTGATGGTAACATGGGCTGATTACTGGGAGAACAGATGAAGAACATCCAGGCCTCACCTCTGGTGGGGTGCTGGGGAAGAGTGCTGTGGGGCTATACAGAAAGAGTGCAGCTGAGACCTCCAGCTCACTGTCCCCTCCATGGTCTCCATTTGTGGTCATTCCATGGTCCCCAGCCACTACCAGCAGTGTGTCATTCTCCAGACGCTCCACAAGTCCCCTGGGGGCCAAGAAATGTGTCAGGAGTAGAAACGAGTAAGTATTTTTCTCAAAAAGAAAAAAGATTTTTCTCGGGGCCTATTCATCCCCAGCTATAACTCCATTAGTAAGGCCTAGACCTTTGGCAGAGAGACATGTCTTCAGCCATGATCCTAATGCACAAAGCTACACATTGAGTTAATCAAGATGGATGGGGCCTCTAGCTTTAGCAGAAGGCCTAGAGAAGACAGAATTCAGCCAGGAAAGAAGCTCTAAGAGCTTCTTCTCCTGGGACCACATATCCTGAGATTCTCAGATACAAACCCACTCCCCCAGCCAATACCCCACACTCACTGGATCACCTGGTCCATCTGGCTAAGTTTCTTGGCCATTTCAGGGTGGTGAGGGCCATGCTTGTGGCCACAGTGGTCCACACCCAGGAAGTGAGCAATCAGCACGTCCCATTCACCACTGTCCACTGTGAAGGGGAGAACAATGAGCACAGAAGACTAAGACCCACTCCTCAACCCCAGCCAGGCTTTGACACTCCTCTATGTCCAGGGATACAAGCCCAGGCTGTTACACCCATTGGAGGCTCGGAATTTGTGGACTAAAGCAGTCCTCCCCAGCTCCCAGTCTTAGAACTACGTGCTCTGGCCCCATGCTCACTGGTGGGGTAGAGGTGTTCCAGGATGCCATTGTCCACTGTGTCTAGGTCTCTGACATTGAAGGATGGGAAGAAGAAAGCTTTGGAGAAAGCACCAGGGAAAAGGTCTTTCCAGGTATCATCTCCCATGAAGACTACACGCCTTCCTACAGGGACATGAAAGAGAGGTCAGAGCCTGAGCAAACGTCAGGGTCAGGAGAAAACAGGAAAAGAGGCCCTTGAAAGACCCATCAGAAGTTCCAAACATGTAACCTAAGAAGTACAGCAATTCCATACAGCAATCTTTATCCTTCAGGGCCTAACATTTTCCACCAGGAAGCTTTCCCTGATAACCATACTCCACCCAGACCTCACACTTAGCCTTCCTACAAAACGCTCTGCTAGTTCTGTCTCTGGGTATCTCTACTGATTTGTTTTTCCTGGGTGTATCCTGCTTCTTCCAAGCCAATGAATAAACAGGGCCTGTATTTCTCTGCTTTCTTCTCCACGCTTGCAAGCCAAGATCCACATCTTCTCTTCTTCCCTTCTCCCTTTTACTGAGGTCCCCAAGAATAAAACTTGCACTCCATTCAGATTAGAAGCTTCATAGGACCAAAGCCCAGATCCCTTCTCCTCTGTCCCCCAAACTGAGCTCCACACAAGCAGGGCCCTGGCCTCTTTCTTCTCTTCTGTTCCCCTACACCATAGTCAAGTGTGCATCTGGGCACCCAAAGGTCTGACTCCCTAACTTCAAATTTTGAAGAAATTTGCCAGGGTACTTCTGGCCTTCAAAGTGGCCCACACTGACCTGCGCTGGTGAGCTGCTTAATGAGATTGTCTTCCACTATGGCGTGGCTGGCAAAGTTACTACCAGCATCAATAAAAGTAGGCAGTGAGCCAGTGGTGAGTGCCTTGAGGCGCTGCATGGTGGTGGTAGGAGGGTCAACCTGAGATCGGTAGAGCCGGGCATGGTGGGGCTGAGTCTCCAGGATCCTATGCAGGGAGCTTAGTTTGCCCAGGAAGGGTAGGGAGACAGGAGGCTCTCCAGGCACATGTGAGTGCTGGGGCTGGGCGAAGTCAAATCGCAGAGCATCTATTAGCACCAACACAACCCGCGAAAATCGGGAAGCCATCCAGCAGGCCCCAGGTTTCCCTTGGCTCCCCCATGGCAGGGACCCAGGGCCTGGGGGCTCTTGGCAGCTGCTATAGTTGGTGAGTTCCAAACGGGTGAGCAGGAAGCCACTGGTGAAGAGGGCAATGCCAGCGTAGAAGACGAAGCAGACCCAGGCCAGGAAGAGCAGCACTGAGGCTTTCTGCATCCTGATAGGGGTGGGGAAGGAAATTCATTACTGTGGGGCAAAGAACCGATGGATAGTCTAGTCCCTGAATACAAGCCCAGCTAGAATCACTTCCTCCCGGAAACTTTCCTGGAGATAAACTGTCCCATAGCCAACCCCTCGCAATATTACTCTCCTGCTATTTCCAGGCTGGGTGTGGTGGCTCACGCTTGTAATCCCAGTACTTTGGGAGGCAGAGGCGGGTGGATCACCTGAGGTCAGGAATTCGAGACCAGCCTGGCCAAATTGGTGAAACCCCGTCCCTACTAAAAATACAAAAATTGGTGGCAGGCACCTGTAGTCCCAGCTATAGGGGAGGCTGAGGCAGGACAATTGCTTGAATCGGGGAGGCAGAGGTTGCAGTGAGCCGAGACTGCGCCACTGCACTCCAGCCTGGACAACAGAGGGAGACGCCATCTCAGAAAAATAAAAAAGCTATTTCCAGGCCCCACCCCAGATCTACTGAATCAGGATCTTCGAGGGGTAGAGCATAGGAATGTTCACATGTACAGGCAGGAAATGCTAATGTTGAAAACACAGTCATGAGGGAAAAGTATTCCAATTGGTAGCCAGGCTCTTACAGGCCGTTCCTGCACCTCTCCCCTCGCCAATCTCAACACCCATTAGGGCGGAAATGGATCAAAGCCGCAGGGAAACCCGGGCCCAGCCAACGACGCCGCCTGGCGGGCACCGAGGGGCCGAAGGGGAGGAGTCACGCTCCGCTTCCGGAAGGCTAGGTTAGCCAGGAGACCTGAGGCACGACCTTCGCCACGCAACGAGGCTGGGGCGCGGGTCGAGAGTCGGTTGGGCCTCGCTGGAACCCAGGCGTGCGACCGGCTCTGCCTCCTCCGGTAGCTACCCAGCCTCCCGCTGGGCACCCTAGCCGCGGTACTGACCACCCTTGGTTGGGAGCTAAGGGAAAGAGGAAGACTCCCTTGTTTCAGGGTGAGGGGAATATGTGGGGTTGAGGTTCTCGGCCGACCCTGGCTCACCTGCAATGGCACCCGGAAGTGCTGCGGCGGCGGCGGCGCCTGCGGCCTGGCATCACAGAGATGCGCGCGCCAGAGAGGCCCGCCGGTGGCTCCATCGCCATCTGCCGGCATCTCGGTGGAAGTTTGGCCAGGAGCGTGGGGCTGGCCAGAGAATTTGATGGGAAATTTAGTAATTGAAAATTGGGGACAGGGGACCAAGCTGGAGGAAGAGTTCACGGAACCGCTGTCCATTCATGGTTACGACTAAGAGCACGGCTGCTGGAGTCAAACTTGACTTGAATCCTAGCTCGGCCGCACATATTGTTATTATTAGGCATTACCTCATCTGTGAAATGGAGATAATACTTATTTTTTCCCTTTTTGCTTAGCTGAGTCCAACTGAGATTTCATTCTCCCCTCAAAGCCTCTGAATCTTACAACTGGATAATTAAGCAAATAATCTTTCGGAGAGGAGGAGGGGAGGCTGGGCGCGGTGGCTCACACCTGTAATCCCAGCAATTTGGGAGGCCAAGGCAGGTGGATCACCTAAGGTCAGGAGTTCGAGACCAGCCCGACCAACATGACAAAACACTGCGTCTCTACTGAAAATACAAAAGTTACCCGGGCGTGGTGGCAGGCGCCTGTGATCCCAGCTACCTGGGAGGCTGAGGCAAGAGAATCACTCGACCCCGGGAGGCAGAGGTTGCAGTGAGCCGAGACTGCACCACTGCATTCCAGCCTGGGCGACAAAGTGAGACCTTGTCTCAAAAAAAAAAAAAAAAAAAAAAAAAAAAAAAAAGAGGGGGGGGGGGAAAAAAAA
>NW_016830546.1:390758-406297 GCF_001698545.2 Rhinopithecus bieti
AATGAGTGGAGGAGGGAAAAACAATCCAATTAATGGGCAAAGGATTTGACTAGACATTTCTCCAAAGAAAATATACAAATAGCCAATAGACACATGGAGAGAGGCTTATTATAAGCCATCAGGAAATGCTGGAGATACTGCTTCGAACCCACTAGTATGGCTATAATCAACAAGTGTTGGCAATGAGGAGGAATTGGAACCCTCATACACTGCTGATGGGATTGTAAAAACAGATAATTCAAAACAATAAACATAATTATCAAATGACCCAACAATTTCAGTCCTAGGTATAAACCCAGGAGGAATTAATACTTATGTCCAAACAAAAATTTGTACATGAATGTTCATAGTAGCCTTATTCGTGGCTGGGTAAATGGCTCACACCTGTTATCCCAGCACAAAATTTACCCAGGGGTGCTGGCATGTGCCTGTAGTACCAGCTACTCAGGAGGCTGAGGTGGGTGGATCACCTGAGCCTGAGGAGGTCAAGGCCGCAGCGAGCTGTGATCTCACCACTGCACTCCAGCCTGGGTGACAGAGTGAGACCCTGTCTCAAAACATAAATAAATAAAATAGTAGCCTTATAATAACCAAAAGGTGGAAACCCAAATGTCAATTACTGACAAATGGAAAAATAAAAAATGGTGTATTTATACAATGGGATATTGTGGAGGGGGGCTGTGAAGCAGTCTAAAATCATGGTGGTAGCACAATTCTGTGAATATACTAAAGGTTACTACATTTATATTTTAAATGAATGAATTGTATGATGTGTGAGTTATATCTCGAACTCCTGGGCTCAAACAACCTTCCAGACTCAGCCTCCCAAAGTGCTGGGATTACAGGCGTGAGCCACCATGCCCAGCCTGATGTATGAATATTTCAATAAAGCCACTATTAAAAACAAAACGGACTCCCAGCACTTTGGGAGGCCAAGGCAGGTAGATCCCCTGAGTCCAGGAGTTCAGGACCAGCCAGACCAAAGTAGTGAAATCCCATCTCTACAAAAAATACAAAATTTAGGTGGACATGGTGGCAGGAGCCTGTAGTTCCAGCTACACCAGAGGCTGAGATGGATGATGGCTTAATCTGAGAGGTAGAGACTGCATTGAGCCTTGATCAGGCCACTGCACTCCAGTCTGGGCACCAGAGTGAGGCCCTATCTTAAAAGGCCAGCCAGGCACAGTGGCTCATGCCTATAATCCCAGCACTTTGGGAGGCCAAGGTGGGCAGATCACCTGAGGTCAGGAGTTCAAGACCAGCCTGGTCAACATGATGAAAACCCATCTCTACTAAAAATAGAAAAATTAGCTGGGCATGGTGGCGGACGCCTATAATCCCAACTACTCAGGAGTTTGAGGCAGGAGAATCACTTGAACCTGGGAGGCAGAGGTTGCAGTGAACCAAGATTGTGCCACTACACTCCAGCCTGGGCAACAGAGCAAGACTCCCTCTCAAAAAAAAAAAAAGCCGGGCATGATGACTCACACCTGCAAGCCCAGCACTTTGGGAGACTGAGGCTGGAGAATCAGTTGAAGTCAAGGATTGGAGATCAGCCTGGCCAACATGGTGAAACCCCAACTCTACTAAAAATTACAAAATTTAGCCAGGTGTGGTGGTATGTACCTGTAGTCCCAGCTACTCAGGAGGCTGAGGCAGGAGAATTGCTTGAAGCCAGGAGGCAGAGGCTGCAGTGAGCCGAGATCATGCCACTGCACTTCAGCCTAGGCGACAGAGCGAGACTCCGTCTCAAAATGAAACAAAGCCTGTCCACTGGTTTCTCATCTCAGAGTAAAAGTTCTTGCATTGGCTCTACATGGGCCTGCACACTGTCTGCCTCTTCCCCTTCTGATTCATCTAGCTGCCACTACTTTGCTTCACTAACTCTGTTCCATCCATAGCAGCTCTGTCTCAGGGCCTTTGCATCTGCCATCTCCTCTGTGAGCTTCAATTCCCAGTGCTGAAATGGATCTCCATCACCTTAATATTGAAGCTCAACTGTAACATCAGGGAAGCTTCCTGGAATCCCCTGCTTTACTAGTACAGCACCCCCCACCACCACAACCCCTGGAAAAATTTCCCCTCTCACTTCCTTAATTCCTTCCATAGCACAACTCATCAGCATCTGAAATTCTACACGTATTTATGGTTTGTCCCCTCCAAGTAGAATGTGAGCTCATTGAAGTCAGGGAATTTTGTTTTCTTCATTACTATATCCTCAGCACCTAGCATATATTTGAGGTTCAGATAGTGACCAAATGAATAAAGAAATACGTTAATTCAAAAAAATGTTGAGTTATTCTTCTACCTTCATCCCCACAGCCCCTTATCTCAGTTCAGGCCTCATCCCTTCTCCAGGATCACTGAGGCAGCCTTCTCACTGTCCTCCCAGCCTTCTCTCTCCCTACTACCCCTTCTCCACATTGCAGCAAGACAGCTCTAAAACATTGATATGATTACTTTTCTTTTTTTCTTTTTTGTAGAGATAGGTTCTTACCATGTTGCCCAGGCTGGTCTCCAACTCCAGGGCTCAAGTGATCCTCCTGCCTCAGCCTCCCAAAGTGCTGAGATCACAGGTATGAGTCACTGTGCCTGGCCAATGTGATGTTTTATCTCAAAATTCTTCATGGGAAGGGGAAAAAACCCTTCATAGGCTGGGCACAGTGGCTCGTGCCTGTAATCCCAGCACTTTGGGAGGCTCAGGCAGGCAGATCATGAGGTCAGGAGTTCGAGATCAGCCTGACCAATATGGTGAAACACTGTCTCTACAAAAAATACAGAAATTAGCCGGGCATGGTGGCGCATGCCTGTAATCCCAGCTACTTAGGAGACTGAGGCAGGAGAATCATTTGAACCCAGGAGGCGGAGGTTGCAGTGAGCCAAGATCGTGCCAATTCACTCCAGCCTGGACAACAGAGGGAGACACTGTCTCAAAAAACAAAACAAAATAAAACAAAAAAAACCTATTACCCTAATGTCCAACCCCTTCAACAAGAATCTCGCTCCTTGTGACTTGGCCCTAGCCATGTAGTCACATCCCCCTTAACACTATACCCTTCAGCCAACTTCTTCAAGCAGTGAGCCTTTGTATATAGTCAAGGACCTGACTTGGTGAAAACTTGCTAACTTTTCCAGCCTCAGCTCAATAGCAGTCAGCAGCGCTGCTACTCATAAGCTGATATGCTTCTCCCACCAAGATCCCTCAGCCAGAACGTTCCTCTACCACAGCATTTATCACTTTTTTTTTTTTTTTTGAGATGGAGTCTCGCTCTGTCCCCCAGGCTGGAGTGCAGTGGCGCTATCTTGGCTCACTGCAAACTCCGCCCCCAGGGTTCACGCCATTCTGCTGCCTCGGCCTCCTGAGTAGCTGGGACTACAAGCGCCCGCCACCGCACCCGGCTAATTTTTTGTATTTTTTTTTTAGTAGAGACAGGGTTTCACCGTGGTCTCGATCTCCTGACTTTGTGATCCGCCTGCCTCAGCCTCCCAAAGTGCTGGGATTACAGGCGTGAGCCACCACACCTTTTTTTTTTTTTTTGAGAGTCTCACTCTGTCGCCAGGCAATGGAATGATCTCGGCTCACTGCAGCCTCCACCTCCCAGGTTCACACAATTCTCCTGCCTCAGCCTCCCAAGCAGCTGGGACTACAGGCACATGCTACCACGCCCAGCTAATTTTTGTGTTTTTAGTAGACAGGGTTTCACCACGTTGGCCAGGATGGTCTCAATCTCCTGACCTCATGATCCGCCCACCTCGGCCTCCCAAAGTGCTGGGATTACAGGCGTGAGCCACTGCGCCCGGCTGCATTTATCACTATCTATCAATGTCTCCTTCCTGTCTGTCTTCCCTACCTGACCTTGTATTCTGTGAAAGCAGGGACCACTGGGTTTCAGGTATTTTTGTAATCCAGTGTCTAGTAATGAGCTTGGCACTTGGTAGACATTTAATGTTTTTGAATAAATGAATGTGGAGTACCCTCAGTCCCTGAAAACCCTTTAAGTATGCCAGTGGAGGGTAGTACTTTCCCATGAAAAAACCCCACACACCTGCCTCAAACGTACAGCCCCACACTTAGCAGGAACGGGACTTCACTTCCCAGCCAGCAGTTTAGTGAACATGTGGTTTAACTTTTCCACCCTATCCCACAGTTTCTCTTGAAGGCAAAAAATATAGTTTCACTTTACAAGAAGTTCACTCTTGTTCATGGAGGCATCATGCTGACAGGACTGGATCCAAGGAAAATGCTAGTGACTTTACCAACTTCATTCCCCAATCAAAGAGGACAGTTTCTGGTTTGCCACTGGTGAGTTTATTACATGACTAAAGTTCAAATAAAAAAATAAAAACCAAAATCTTGGCAGGGAAGCTAGAGCCAGAATCAGGAAAATCTGCTTCCTTATCCCCAGACTCCCTGGCCAAGCCCAGCTCCACTAACTCATCTTGACTCGATCAAGTTCCTCATCAAGACTTGCATCTGTACCCTGGACATCTCTGCTGTTCCCACTGGAGACCGAGTCTGGAGTCCCTGGCACTGGGGGTTTGGTGAGGGCTCCATAGACACCCATGGCCTGAGGAGAGGAACAGAGAGAGTACCATGAAGACACTTGACAGAGTGCTGCAGCCCAGCCCACCAATGGCTAAAAAGGAAAAGATGGCATGGAGGCCAGTGAATTAGTTTTCCTTTCTCCCTCTATCAAACCTGTCTTGTAAGCTCTGGAGTTGATTTTAGGAATCTTACAAACCATCAGAGTAAAGTGACTCTCAGAATACCAGCACAGGTATCTACCAAAAAAAGGTATCTCAAGAACTTCCATATTTGCAGGACTGAGTGGAGATGTTTCATTCTTAGATTCCATCTCTACAAAGAATGAAGGGATGTCTAGGACCAAGGCATTCTGAAGACCTTTATGGTATGTAAGTGTTGATGACGGTGGTGGGGTCTCAGTTCGGTCCCTGGCACTGGTGCTCTGTGCTGGGTCCTCAGAAAGCTCTAACCTGAGCCACCATGCTGGTGACATCGCCGGGATTGGAGGGCAGTAGGATAGTGTTGGAGTCCTTGGCCAGTTTGGAGAACGCGCTGACATACTGCTCCGCCACAGTCAGTGAAGCTGCTGCATCTCCATTCTGTGACCACAGAGGGATAAAAATCAGAGATTACAGATATAGAGAAGAAGGGGTGGATGGGGAATGAAGAAAGCAGTTCACAATAAAAAGGACTATGTAATCTGGTTCAACAGAGCCCACAGAGGCAGGAAGTCTCCTTAAGCATAGATAAGAGAACCCCTTCCACTGTCAATTCCTGTCCCCCATTCCCACCCAGGGGCCTCTCACATGTTGTGTCAGAGCTGCAGCCAGGATTCGAATAGCTTCAGCTTTAGCCTTGGCCTTGGCCAGAACTGCACTGGCCTCTCCTGCAAGAGAAGGGACAGAGCTTGCTTGACCCATGAAGTCAAAGTACCCAAAGATTCTGCCCCAGCACCAATCTTCAAAGGCCCATGCCTTGCTCCTCCCTCAGCCTCTACCCTCTCCTGACCTGCTGCCTGATTTATCTGTTCAGCCTTTTCTGCTTCGGAGGCCAGGATCTGGGCCTGTTTCTTCCCCTCTGCCACATTGATGGCCGACTCTCGGGTCCCCTCAGACTCTAGAACTGTGGCCCGTTTCCGCCGCTCTGCCTCCACCTGGAAGCCCACAACAATCCCAATCAACAAGCCAAGGGAAAGTTACACAGACCTGCAACTCTACCCATCACAACAGGAGGGAAGTCTGGATCCTCCTGGGACTGGAGCACCCTAAGGTCCTTTTCCCACCCCTCCTTGGCTCCCACCTGCATCTGCATAGACTCTTTCACCCGGGGTGGCACATGGATATCCTTGATCTCATAACGGAGGCAGCGGATACCCCAGCAGTCAGCAGCTTGGTTGATGGCATCCACAATGCTGGCATTCAGGGACTCCCGTTCCTGGAAAAAGAGAGGTGTAAGCCCCACAGATTCAACTTACCTATCAAGGGCCTACACTGAGAAGAAGGGCCTGGGACTGATCTTGTCCTTCAGAAAAGATTGAGTGTCAGGTTTGTGTCTTCAAACCCTAACTCTGGCTCAGATCTGCTTACCCGGAAGACTTTGTCCAGAGAGAGTTTGCCAAGCTCTGATCTCATGGTTGTTTGAGCTAGCTGGGTGACGGCATACTCAGGGTCCTCCACACCATAGCTTGCCTGAAACGGACACGGATAGTGTAAGAAGCTTGGGCACAAGATTTTAGTGAAGAGGGCAACTGAAAAGGCTAGATAAAGTAGGGGGCAGATACCTTGTAAGGGTCCATGATGCGCAGGTAAAGGACTCCATCAATTTGCAGAGTTACATTGTCTGTAGAACCAGGAGAGAAAAGGAGGAAAGTCAGGCCTCTAGGTCCCAACCAGTTCTCTCTCCTAAGCTGTGGATCTACAGCAACCACATCCTAATAGCCTCAGAGCACCCATGTCACCCTGAACCCCTCACCGAGAGTCACAGCCGACTGCTCAGGCACGTTGATGACAATTTCCTTGAGACTCTGCACATATCGGATCCGGTCTAACACAGGGATGAGGATGTTCAAACCCTGGGAAGAGGAGTCATGGGTCCTCAGAAGGATGGGAACTATTGGGTTGAGACCTAAGCTAGTCCTGGAGTATGTAGGGAGTCAACACATGGAACATGCCCAGAAAAGCAGCAGCTCCTACCAAGAAATAAGTCCTCATAAGGCTGAAGTGTCACTGGTAAGAAAACCCAAGAGAATAGGAATGCAAGACTAGGCCCCTGAATGGAGGGGGGAGTCATGAGAATCAGAGCTGGCAGAATAGCCATCTCAATGCAGACAGAGAGTTAGTGCTGAGAGAGGGGGCAGAGGAGATTCCCAAGAATGGGGACTGTGAGATGCATAGGAAAAGGTGGTAACATGGGGATGATGGTCAGCAGCCTCAGCCCTGTCAGGTCTGGCCTACAGAGTCGGGAGCTAACAATGCGGGCAGGCCCAAAAGAGGTCCTCCCGACACTCCATGTCGTGAGGGATTGGTCATCTGGCTGGCCCAGGGTGGGCAGAAGAGGTTCTCACAGGCTCCAGGATCCGGTGGAATCGGCCCATTCGCTCCACCACCCAGGCCTCCTGCTGCGGCACGAACAGTACCACGGTGTTTCGGGGCAATCCAGAGGAGGCACGGCGCGGAGCGCGACCAGAAGCCTGTAGAGAGCCCTGAAAGAAAGAAGAGGGTGAGCAGAGATCCCATCTGGCCAAACACGCCGCCCCTCGGTCCTCAGGATCCTCGGAGAGAGAATCACATGGGGACCATGACCTCTGACCCCAGTCCTCTCCGAAAGTTGGAAGTTCGCTTTCCCAGCGGAGGACCCAGGTGATCTCTGTCCCGACCCTCTGGATAGGTTGCCTCGCTCTCACCCTCAGCAAAAGGGCCCCAGTGCCCCGCGCTGCGCGCGCCAGCATTTCCCACCGCCGCAGCGACCTCCGGAACCAACGAGACGAGCGGAGCGGTCGCTCCCAGAAGCCTACCCGAGCCTTTCCTCTTGCAGTTCCGCTCCCCCGAATGTACTTCCGGTCGTTCCCTACTCCTTTCAACACTCACCCAATCAGCGTTACTTGGTCGAACGGCGCATCAAGTTGTTCCCTGGGAAACGCAGACCTTCAAGAGAAGGCCGAGGGCTGCGGTTGTTCTGGGTTTAGCTGTTCGCGACCAAGATCCCCGGCCTGATGGCCAAACTATTTTTCGCGTGCATATCACTCAGACACCACACACTGAATTCTTCACCCTCACCCGAGACTCAGTTTGCCCACCAGAGCATAGAATCGCCCCCATCCGTCACCATAGCAACTAGTGGATTAAGCAGACTCGTTGCCATGATTGCCATAGTGACATTCTATAGTAGTCCCGCGGTGTTGTGCCCAGGACTCCCACTGGGGACTGACCCCAATCCCGTTGCCATGGAAACTGGGCCTAACATTGCCTGGCGATTGGGCCGAGAATTTCCCCTCCCCTCTTTCCTCAAAGACACTATAGCTCCTTCCCTCTCTTCCNAGAGGAACAGAGAGAGTACCATGAAGACACTTGACAGAGTGCTGCAGCCCAGCCCACCAATGGCTAAAAGGAAAAGATGGCATGGAGGCCAGTGAATTAGTTTTCCTTTCTCCCTCTATCAAACCTGTCTTGTAAGCTCTGGAGTTGATTTTAGGAATCTTACAAACCATCAGAGTAAAGTGACTCTCAGAATACCAGCACAGGTATCTACCAAAAAAAGGTATCTCAAGAACTTCCATATTTGCAGGACTGAGTGGAGATGTTTCATTCTTAGATTCCATCTCTACAAAGAATGAAGGGATGTCTAGGACCAAGGCATTCTGAAGACCTTTATGGTATGTAAGTGTTGATGACGGTGGTGGGGTCTCAGTTCGGTCCCTGGCACTGGTGCTCTGTGCTGGGTCCTCAGAAAGCTCTAACCTGAGCCACCATGCTGGTGACATCGCCGGGATTGGAGGGCAGTAGGATAGTGTTGGAGTCCTTGGCCAGTTTGGAGAACGCGCTGACATACTGCTCCGCCACAGTCAGTGAAGCTGCTGCATCTCCATTCTGTGACCACAGAGGGATAAAATCAGAGATTACAGATATAGAGAAGAAGGGGTGGATGGGGAATGAAGAAAGCAGTTCACAATAAAAGGACTATGTAATCTGGTTCAACAGAGCCCACAGAGGCAGGAAGTCTCCTTAAGCATAGATAAGAGAACCCCTTCCACTGTCAATTCCTGTCCCCATTCCCACCCAGGGGCCTCTCACATGTTGTGTCAGAGCTGCAGCCAGGATTCGAATAGCTTCAGCTTTAGCCTTGGCCTTGGCCAGAACTGCACTGGCCTCTCCTGCAAGAGAAGGGACAGAGCTTGCTTGACCCATGAAGTCAAAGTACCCAAAGATTCTGCCCCAGCACCAATCTTCAAAGGCCCATGCCTTGCTCCTCCCTCAGCCTCTACCCTCTCCTGACCTGCTGCCTGATTTATCTGTTCAGCCTTTTCTGCTTCGGAGGCCAGGATCTGGGCCTGTTTCTTCCCCTCTGCCACATTGATGGCCGACTCTCGGGTCCCCTCAGACTCTAGAACTGTGGCCCGTTTCCGCCGCTCTGCCTCCACCTGGAAGCCCACAACAATCCCAATCAACAAGCCAAGGGAAAGTTACACAGACCTGCAACTCTACCCATCACAACAGGAGGGAAGTCTGGATCCTCCTGGGACTGGAGCACCCTAAGGTCCTTTTCCCACCCCTCCTTGGCTCCCACCTGCATCTGCATAGACTCTTTCACCCGGGGTGGCACATGGATATCCTTGATCTCATAACGGAGGCAGCGGATACCCCAGCAGTCAGCAGCTTGGTTGATGGCATCCACAATGCTGGCATTCAGGGACTCCCGTTCCTGGAAAAGAGAGGTGTAAGCCCCACAGATTCAACTTACCTATCAAGGGCCTACACTGAGAAGAAGGGCCTGGGACTGATCTTGTCCTTCAGAAAAGATTGAGTGTCAGGTTTGTGTCTTCAAACCCTAACTCTGGCTCAGATCTGCTTACCCGGAAGACTTTGTCCAGAGAGAGTTTGCCAAGCTCTGATCTCATGGTTGTTTGAGCTAGCTGGGTGACGGCATACTCAGGGTCCTCCACACCATAGCTTGCCTGAAACGGACACGGATAGTGTAAGAAGCTTGGGCACAAGATTTTAGTGAAGAGGGCAACTGAAAAGGCTAGATAAAGTAGGGGCAGATACCTTGTAAGGGTCCATGATGCGCAGGTAAAGGACTCCATCAATTTGCAGAGTTACATTGTCTGTAGAACCAGGAGAGAAAAGGAGGAAAGTCAGGCCTCTAGGTCCCAACCAGTTCTCTCTCCTAAGCTGTGGATCTACAGCAACCACATCCTAATAGCCTCAGAGCACCCATGTCACCCTGAACCCCTCACCGAGAGTCACAGCCGACTGCTCAGGCACGTTGATGACAATTTCCTTGAGACTCTGCACATATCGGATCCGGTCTAACACAGGGATGAGGATGTTCAAACCCTGGGAAGAGGAGTCATGGGTCCTCAGAAGGATGGGAACTATTGGGTTGAGACCTAAGCTAGTCCTGGAGTATGTAGGGAGTCAACACATGGAACATGCCCAGAAAAGCAGCAGCTCCTACCAAGAAATAAGTCCTCATAAGGCTGAAGTGTCACTGGTAAGAAAACCCAAGAGAATAGGAATGCAAGACTAGGCCCCTGAATGGAGGGGGGAGTCATGAGAATCAGAGCTGGCAGAATAGCCATCTCAATGCAGACAGAGAGTTAGTGCTGAGAGAGGGGCAGAGGAGATTCCCAAGAATGGGGACTGTGAGATGCATAGGAAAAGGTGGTAACATGGGGATGATGGTCAGCAGCCTCAGCCCTGTCAGGTCTGGCCTACAGAGTCGGGAGCTAACAATGCGGGCAGGCCCAAAAGAGGTCCTCCCGACACTCCATGTCGTGAGGGATTGGTCATCTGGCTGGCCCAGGGTGGGCAGAAGAGGTTCTCACAGGCTCCAGGATCCGGTGGAATCGGCCCATTCGCTCCACCACCCAGGCCTCCTGCTGCGGCACGAACAGTACCACGGTGTTTCGGGGCAATCCAGAGGAGGCACGGCGCGGAGCGCGACCAGAAGCCTGTAGAGAGCCCTGAAAGAAAGAAGAGGGTGAGCAGAGATCCCATCTGGCCAAACACGCCGCCCCTCGGTCCTCAGGATCCTCGGAGAGAGAATCACATGGGGACCATGACCTCTGACCCCAGTCCTCTCCGAAAGTTGGAAGTTCGCTTTCCCAGCGGAGGACCCAGGTGATCTCTGTCCCGACCCTCTGGATAGGTTGCCTCGCTCTCACCCTCAGCAAAAGGGCCCCAGTGCCCCGCGCTGCGCGCGCCAGCATTTCCCACCGCCGCAGCGACCTCCGGAACCAACGAGACGAGCGGAGCGGTCGCTCCCAGAAGCCTACCCGAGCCTTTCCTCTTGCAGTTCCGCTCCCCGAATGTACTTCCGGTCGTTCCCTACTCCTTTCAACACTCACCCAATCAGCGTTACTTGGTCGAACGGCGCATCAAGTTGTTCCCTGGGAAACGCAGACCTTCAAGAGAAGGCCGAGGGCTGCGGTTGTTCTGGGTTTAGCTGTTCGCGACCAAGATCCCCGGCCTGATGGCCAAACTATTTTCGCGTGCATATCACTCAGACACCACACACTGAATTCTTCACCCTCACCCGAGACTCAGTTTGCCCACCAGAGCATAGAATCGCCCCATCCGTCACCATAGCAACTAGTGGATTAAGCAGACTCGTTGCCATGATTGCCATAGTGACATTCTATAGTAGTCCCGCGGTGTTGTGCCCAGGACTCCCACTGGGGACTGACCCCAATCCCGTTGCCATGGAAACTGGGCCTAACATTGCCTGGCGATTGGGCCGAGAATTTCCCCTCCCCTCTTTCCTCAAAGACACTATAGCTCCTTCCCTCTCTTCCCCAGCAAGGTTTGTTATGCCCGGTCTTAAATACCGAGTCCAGGAAACAGCCTCAACCTTCAACCTTGTCTGGAGCACATCACCTTGCACACATCCCTGATGTTCTGGTAGTCAAGAGACTTCCGTAGTCACCTCCATTTTACATATGAGGGCACTGAAGTTCTGAAGGGCTAAAGTCATTAACAGAAACAGTATCAGAATTCTGATCTACAATTCAGAATTCAGCTTCTACGTCTCAACTTTACCCACCAACCCCTCCGAAAGGAGCAAGACCAGGCCCCAGGAATCAGCAGGGACTAACCTAAGACCTCATGGGCCCAGGCCTGTTGCCTCCTCTCTGGTAGAAAGGGCTGAGTCCCAGCTCCAGGAATGCCCTCTATCCCCCTTCACACCCTCTCCCCAACAACAACAACAAAAGTAGAGCTTAGTTCAAGTTTCCAAACAAGAATTTATTCTTTCTTTTTTAATCTTTTTTTTTTCTAAAAAAAATTACCAGGTACAATTTTTTCCTGTTTCTGATTTGCTTTGTTTTTTCAAGTTTCAGCAAATGCTTGTTCCCCTCAGCCCAGCCTCAGGAGTTAGGACTGAGGCTGGGTCAGAGTCTGGAGTGGGGAATGGGGTAGTTTGGAACCACATGACTGCGTTTGAGGGGTGCCCCTCACCCCAGCTGAGGTAGGTGGGTCAGAGTCTGGCCAGGTGAGTGGAGGCACCCCAGTGCTTGGCCCTGACTCTGCCCCCTGGACACCTTCTTCAGTCAGGACCCCAAAGCAAGGAGACACAGGCAGGAGGAGAGGGACAACTGGAGTCTGGAGCCCTAGGTGAGGGG
Organism: Rhinopithecus bieti; assembly: GCF_001698545.2. Taxonomy (NCBI): domain Eukaryota; kingdom Metazoa; phylum Chordata; class Mammalia; order Primates; family Cercopithecidae; genus Rhinopithecus; species Rhinopithecus bieti. Next base: position 403,121 of record NW_016830546.1, read on the forward strand.
TGGTTAACCCCTGTGTGTGTGCATACATGTACACTCTCTCACACACACACACACCACACAAAGACAAGCTTGTGTACACACACAAACGCATAACTTGGCTTTCAGAGATAGGTCAGAGGGTAGGGGAAGTGAAGGGACTAGGGGAAGGACAGGGAAAGCTGAGTCTTTGGCTACTGACTCAGTCCCTCTGGAATAGCCCCTCTTCCCTCAGCTGAGAGAGAGCAGTTCTCCTCCTGCCCCTGGCATAAGCCTCTTCAACTCTTGAGGTTGGAGCAATATCTGAGAGTGGGAAGGGGGGGAGTGATGCCAATTATCAGGTGTGGGAGGTTACCAAGGCAATCCAATTTGAATAAATTATAAATTAAAAATAAATAAAATAATAAGTGGCCCCTGCCCAGGACTGGGAGGCAACGCTGGCATAACTTGCCTGGGAACTTGGGACAACCTCAGGGTAGCTCCAGTTCCTCCCTACCTAAGCTGGCCTGGGAAACCCAAGGGAGGGGACAGGCACATCGAGTACCCGAGTAGGGCAGGGTGTAGTAAGGATCAGAAGCTTTAAACACCCAAATAATCCATTTGGGCAAGAGCATGGTGAGGGCTTTAATTCAAGCCTGAAGGGTCTCTTGCTGTCTCTCCATATATGTTCTCTAAGATGGAGCAGGACGGGCAGGTCGTTAGGCCGCATGGATTCAGAGTGCTGGCAATCAGGGCAAAGGTGAATAACGTGGATTATGAGGGGCCTCGGTCACAGCCTGCAGTTCGTAAGGGAGCCCTGTGTCCAGCTCCAGGCTCCGGCGGGAAAAAAGCAGGCGGATATCTCCATGCAGGCTTAAGCGGCCTGAGCGGGAGCTCCGGAACCTGGAGGAGGATAATGTGATCAAAGTAAGAATTCAGGCTGGGCGCAGTGGCTCATGCCTGTAATTCCAGTGCTTTGGGAGGTCCAGGTGGGAGGACTGCTTGAGCCCAGGAGTTGGAGACCAGCCTGAGCAACATAGCAAGACTCTGTCTCTAAAAATAAATAAATAAATACATATATATATACATACATAAAAATTTAAAAATAAACTAAGCAAGAATCCAAACAGTATCGAAGCAAGGAGAGATCCTCTTCAGGGAAGGGTTACCTGGGCCTCCCCAGCCATCCCTGGGCCCTCTCCTCACCTGAGGTGCAGCAAGTAGCAGAGGAGGCGGTGGGTGGGGTTAGCATTTCCCTCCTCACCCACAGGCACCAAAAAGAGGCGATGGCGCAGGAAGGTCATGTGGGCAGCAGGCATGTCCGAGAAGTCAAAGGTCACGAGGAACATCTTTACCACAGTCTGGTTGGGGTTAAATAAGGTCTGGGGACAGGACAGTCAAGGTTGGTACAGCCTGAGGGCTGCTTTCCTCTCTCCCCACTCCCACTCCCTCAGGGCAAACTCACCACTTGGACGGTGCCCACCTTGGGCACGCTGTAACCCTTCCTCCCCAGGGGGTTCAGATCCACGATGCCCTGGGAAGGCCAGGGAGCCATCAGTCAAGGTGGGGACTAGGAAAACTCTGAGCCCTAAATACATGTCCCTCTCCACAGTCTCTCACCCTGAACCTGCCCCTGCCCTACATTAGAGTTCTCCTCACCTGGCCCTGACTCACTCCTAGGTGAGGAATAAGTAAAAAATACCTCTTGCCCCCAGCCCCACCCCAATTCCTTATCCTCCTGATGAGCTGACTTTGGGGTTGGAGTCAAGACATACCAGGAAGGGAGCCGGGGCATTTTGCTCAGAAACATCAAAGAATGTGACAGTGACAGGCAGCGTGACATGCTGGGGGCAGTATGACCCACTAGCTCCAATTTCTGCTGTGAAGCCCTCAATGTGGCCAGATGGTGCAAAACGTCCTCGCAGCAATGATTCCTGGGATCAGGGTAGGGAAAACACATTATGAGAGAGATGCCAATTCTTTTACTTATCCATCCAAGCCACGTTCTACCATCCCACCTCTCCCAGGATCCCCACAATCACAAAGCCCGAGAGGAGCTACCTCAAAGTTGCCCAGCAGGGTACGGCTGACAGCAGGGGTAGGAACAGGGGAGGCACTGGGGGGGCTCAGCAGGCCTGGCCCCTTCCGGAGTCTTCGAAGGGGGCTCCTGGTAGAGGAAGGGACACACAGGGGGTTGGCTTGAGGTATTCTGGGATTCCTGCTCATGTCCTTGAACTCTACCCTTTGCCACTATCTAGGGCTTCTGCCCTGGGGTCCCCTATTTCGATGCTAGAAAGATGACAGACTTCTGTCCCCATTCTCAGGGACAGGGTAGAGGACAAAGCTGGTCACTTACAGCTTCAGGCGACGGGCTCCTTTCAGCCTCTGCCCCGTGGGACTGCAGTCTGTTGGGTCCTATGGAGAGAAATGATTGGGAAAAGAGACAGGGTGAAAGCCACGTATGTTTTGGGGCAGAAGCTCATCACAAACTCTCAAAGGAACACCCTGCCCCCTGGGCCTCCACCTTTACCCACACAAATATCCACGTAAGAGTACATGAAGGACAGGCGCGGTGGCTCAAACCTATAATCACAGCACTTTGGAAGGCCGAGGTGGGTGGATCACTTGAGCTCAGGAGTTCGAGACCAGCCCGGGCAACATGGCGAAACCCCATTTCTACCAAAAATACCAAAAATTAGCTGGATGCCATGTCATGTGCCTGTGGTCCCAAATATTCGAGAGGTTGAGGTTGGAGGATTGCTTGAGCCTGGGAGGAGGAGGTTGTAGTGAGCTGAGATTGTGCCACTGCACTCCAGCAATGATGGAGTGAGACCCCATCTCAAAAAAAACAAAAAAACAAAAGAAACGGCCGGGCGCGGTGGCTCAAGCCTGTAATCCCAGCACTTTGGGAGGCTGAGACGGGCAGATCACAAGGTCAGGAGATCGAGACCATCCTGGCTAACCCGGTGAAACCCCGTCTCTACTAAAAAAAAAATACAAAAAACTAGCCGGGCGAGGTAGCGGGCGCCTGTAGTCCCAGCTACTCGGGAGGCTGAGGCAGGAGAATGGCGTGAACCCGGGAGGCGGAGCTTGCAGTAAGCTGAGATCCGGCCACTGCACTCTAGCCTGGGCGACGGAGCGAGACTCCGTCTCAAAAAAAAAAAAAAAAAAAAAAAAAAAAGACCTTTTGTTTGGTATACAAAAAAAGGCTCTTTGGGCCCA
>NW_016830546.1:406463-412756 GCF_001698545.2 Rhinopithecus bieti
AAAAAAAAAAAAAAAAAAAAAGTAAATGAACTCCTTTATTGGCTTACCAAAACAGGCTCTTTGGGCCCAGGCAGCAGGTGGCTCCAGAAGGATGTGGCTTTGGCATCAGAACTGTTGGCAGCAGTAGGGTGGCCCAGGGATCCCCGGCGCCTCCGGGGGGCTGGCCCCTCTTCCTCAGAGCTGACATCTGGGGCTTCTCCAGCAGGAAGCAGCCTTCGCTTGGTGGGGCAGGGGCCTGGAGGTCCAGGGCCAGGGGGTGTGTGCTCGGGACTGTGCCCATTGGCAGTGCCAGGGGACTCCCTAGGCCAGAGGCTACCCCCATTGCCCACCCCAGCCACTGGGCTCTTACCCCCTATTTGTGCAAGACTGTGCAAATCAGTGTCAAGTGTGTGCAGCTGGCCTGGAGGGGCTGGCCCTGGGGACTCCCCCAGGGACCCCTGTCCCCCTGGATCTGGGGAGGCCCAGTCTCTGGTGTGCAAAGTATTGCAGGAAGCATTTGATGGGGGGCAGGGGAGACTCCAGGCCCCTGAAGTCCAAGATGAGGTGACACTACTTCTCTGTTCCACAACACAGAGGCCACGGTGGGAGAAATGCTGGCTGGCCACACCTAGTCCCAGCCCCAGTCCCTCTGGGCCCAAGAGCCCCACAGGAGGTGGTTCTTCAGGGGGTAGTCCCTCTCTGGCCCCCAGCCCAGGGCCTCTCTTCAGCTCCCGGGGACCCTCAGTGGGTGGGGCTTGTCGTTTCAGGGCCCTATGAGGCTCAGAGGTACCAGCCGGAGGGGAAAAGATGGATACCTGGTAGACCCCGGGGGATGTCGCCCCCCCTGCTGGGCTGTAGCCCATGAGCAGGCCACCCTGGAGGGCCCCCTGCCTGACTGGAGGCTGTGAAGGGCCAGCCTCTGGCTCTGAGGATGGAGACAGCTCCGCCTGCACGTGGCGCATGAAGCCCCCCTTGGGTCAGGGGGGCCCCCCAACACGGCCTTTATGCTGGGCCTGGGCTGGGGACATCTGTGTAAGAGAAGAGAAGAAAAGGTGGTCAGGGGAATCAATGAGTATTCTTCCTTCCAGCTGAGTTTCAGACCCTCTCCTTGCCTGAAGGGGTGACTTTGATGGGTTCCCAGGGATGAATGTGTACAAATCCCTGGATGGACTAATGGAATATAGGGACCACTCTTAGAACTCCTGAGAGGGTGACAGGTTTAGCTCAGGCTTCTTCCCTGCCTTCTCCCTGGTACTCACCCCGATGAAGAGGCCTCAAGCCTAGCTGTGCATCCCCTCTTCCCAACTGATGCCTTGTGCCCTTAGCTTGCAGTCTGATCCATGCCTGCTGCACTGGCAAGGTGACTGCCACCATTCCGTGCAGCTCCTGAGCTCAGCAGGACCCTGAGGAGGGAAGAACAGACATAAGCCAGGATCACTGGAGCCAGCAGTAAGGCCTTTCACCAATTATAGGCTAATATAGTATACCCCAGGACATCCTTCTCCCATGTGAGAGGCTCTTCAGGAACAGAAAGGGTACGTTTGGGGTCCAGGGCCCAGATGGCAGAGTTGGGCTACCTAAGGAGTCAGAGAGGCAGGTCTTGGCTCAGTATAATAAGGATGTGACAAGTGAGTTGATGTAGAATAACTACTTGTCAGGGCCACCATTTGGGGACTCCTGCCCTACATGGAGGAAGGGATGAGAGACCCCCAAGACCCAAAAGACCATGCCAGCTGAGAGGTGGCCAGGGGAAGAATTCAGCTGTCTTACTCAAAGCCACCAAATTGCACAACTGCTTCTTATATGTCTATCTCCAAAGAGACAAGTGCCATCCTAGGGCACTAAGGGCAGAGGTCTCACACACAGTTACACCCCATCAGCGGTCCTCAGAGGTACAAAGTCAGCTCAAGTCAGCTCAAAGCTGGCCCTTCAGCCCTGAACTCCAAATTACCTCCAGCAAGCAGCCTGTCTCTTTAACAAGAGGCAACAAATCCGACCAAAAACAAGAGGGGGAAGGGGAATGGGTCACTGCCAGAAGGCACTTTCCAGGGCCCTCCTGCAAGGCCCTGCAAACTAGAGATAAGGCCTCAGCAGTCAGAGTCAGCTGGAAGCAACCAGGGAGTACCTCTCCACGCCCCTCCCCCAGTGCTCACACACCCAACACCAAAACCCCAAACCACTGGTGCATAACATGGTCTTCACTAACTATTCCAGCCCATACTAGGGTGAGGGGAATGTCAAGTTGAAAGCCAACTGCCCCCAGGGTCAGCCTTCTCCTTTGCACATTAGCCTATGCTGTCTGACATTCACAGAGCCCTTTCCCCTTCAAGGACTGCCCTTTGAATGCCTACCCAAGACTCTTCCTCCTTGGATAGGCCAAATGCCATCTCCTCCAGAAAGTCTGCTGTGTCCACCCCAGACCATAAGCATCTCTCCCTCCTCTGAGACCTCACCTACGGCAGCGTTACTACTTCCTATAAGCTCAATAACAGTTCTGCTCACTCCTGTGGGTAAGGCATCTTCTAGACTGACCATAGAGGAGGTCCTGAGGACAGATCTGTGTCTCACCCCTCCATCTAACCCCAAGTACAGGGGAAAGCACACAGTAGGGCTCAAAAAAGGTAGAATGTAAGTCCCAGAAATCTGGGCAGCAGTCCTGTCAGTGGAGAGAAAAATTTCCCAGATGAAAGAAATAGAGAGATTAATTGTACAAGGGAGAATCCGGAAAAGAGGTGGAGGTGCGGGGTGGGGGGCAGGCAGAAAGGAGAGATTTGTACCCAGGGACTGAAAAGCTCTCCTACACCAAGTTCCCATCATTGTACCCCACTATCCCATTTCACCAAATTCTCCTAAGAATTGGGATCCCCAAGAAAATCCTGCTTCCCTGTGGTGGGTGGGATGGCTGGAAAGGGCAGAACACCAATGGCAACCTGCACTAACCTATCTGCAAGCAACTTTGTCAGAAGGTACAACCTGCACTAATTTCTACCCCTTCTTTCCTCCACCCAAGTCACACAGATTCAGGAAGGGCCTTTTCCTTAGCACTACCACTTCCAGGTCATCCCAGTTGCCCTCTTGACCCCTTGCCCTGAGGAAGCCAGGGGATGACATGATGCCCTACTTGACCCCAGCATACCTGGCATCTGCTCATTAACCCCAGAGCCCTCTCAGTTCCCACCCTGTCAACAAGACGCTCTAAGATTCACTCCCCTGCCACCCAGCCAGTCTGGCTGTAGACCATGGCTTCAAGCTGACTCATGGGGCAGGACTGCAGGGGAGGGGGGCAGGGCAGAGTAAGCCAAACCTCACTCTTTGTGCAGGGGGTGGGCAGCAACTGGCATCAAACAGCTGTGCCAGGCTGTGGCTGGCAAGGACTACAGCTCCCAACATGCCAAGGGAGCAAGGCCAGCAAAAACAACAAGTCCCAGAATACGTCTGTACCTTCAGACACTTTTGAGGCCTGGGAGGTGGGTGAGGTGGGTATTGGTATAGGTATCAGCTTCGAGGCTCATTCTCCCCTTCCCTTCAGTATTAAAGATTTCCATTTCTACCATGCCATGATCAAGGAGAGTGACAGGAAGAATTCCTATCCATGTGCTTTCCACCCTCATCCTGTGCAGACAGAACTGCTTCCAGCTGCTCTCTATTTTGTCCCTACATACATCCACACAAGCTAGGGGGGCTGTTCCCACGGGCCACCATTGTGGGTAGGAAGGTCGACCTCTTCTCTCTTACCAACCCCTCGGCCCCCAGCCTAGAGCCCTCTACCCTCAGAGGGGAGGGAGGAGACCTTAGCAGCTTCTCTAAACTATGCCGGGCAGACTCACCTGACTCTTGGACTCCTTGTTCTGGACGATCCCTTACCCCCTGCGCAGCCTCCCAGGTCCTTTCTCACTCCTCTCCTCCCCACAGCCTGGGACAGGCCCCATACTGTACTGGAGCTTCGGAGATTTGCTCTTTCCCTCTAGCACACTCACCCCGCTCCCAAATTGGCTCCGCTGAGGTGGCCGCTGCTCCGGGCCCTTCCGTCCCGTCCCGGTCCCTCCCCTTGGATCCCCGGTCCTCCCTTCCACGGGCCCCCAACCCAGACAAAGGGTGGCTCAGGCTGAGCCCTGCTCTGCTAGGCTCTTCGCTGTTCAGCTTCGTGTGCAACACTAGCGGGCCCTGGCGCCCGCAGACCCCCAGCCGCTGCCGCGCCCCTCCCTGCGACGGTCCCTCCCCGGGGCCGCCCCGGCTCCGCGCCGCCGACTCCGCTGCCCCTCTGACTCACAGGCCATTTCCTACCAGCTGATGGGGCCGCCCGCCCCGCCCAGCGCCCCACCACCCGCGCCGCGGCGGCCACGGCCGCCACGCCCCCCTTAGGCTACGCCCTCCCTGGAAAGCGACCATGCTCATTGGTCCACAGGAAGCCAGCCTCCTCGCGACCTCAAGTGCGAGGCACGCCCCCTCCAAGAGGCACACGCCTATTGGTCCACAAGGGTAGGCCTACCCAAGGTCGCTCCGCCTGTCTCTTTAACCCGTCAGCTGCTGGAGTCCAAAGCAACACCCTGCCCTGCCATTTAACCCTTTCAAAGGCGTAAGCCTCCCACATGTTACCCCTCCATCCTACTCCCCCGCCCTTCCTCCTTCCAGGCCGATTAATAGGAAACCCGAGGGCTTTAAAGACACAGTTTGACAACCCTCAAAGTCTGCCTGCTGTCTATACCAGACCTCAGACCCCAAATACCTTCACTCCCATTTCTTTCCCCACCTTCCAAACCAGAGCTTAAGAGCTGGAGAACTAGTGAAGCCCAGGAAGCTTCCTTCATGCCAGAGAAGAAAAAGGCCTGAGGTGGGATCCTATCTCCTTCCATGCTAAGAAGTGGCATTTTTCCCACTCTTACTCTTAAATTGATGTTCTTTTGCCTTCTTTAGAGGAGCCCCCGGATTCCTAAGATAGGGATACATTTTAATTTCAGGGACCAGCATTATTCTTTGTGCCTGTAAACTCCCTTTCTGAGATCAGGCTGCCCCATCCCTTCTGCTAGCACTCTTTTCTACTCACAGGCCCATGTTCAAGGAGACAGAGCACACAGGGAAGTGGGATAGGAGGGCTTCTGCCCAGAATATGGGAAATGAGCCCAACTTTTGTGATGGAGCTTAACCCCATGACTCACAGCTCCCTCAAAACTATCTACCCTCCCACTGAGTCACTGGGCCCCAGCCCAGTTCAGACCCAGTCAAATCAAATTGCAGCAGAACCAGCATCCTTAACCCTTGTCCTCCTACTCTTTAAATGACCGGGATGGAAACTTTTGCAAGGATTGAGCATTCAAAGACTCTTTCTAGAGGGTACTCTGGAGGCAACCTAAGAAAATCAATAGTCCTGTCTCCCCTGCCCTCTGCACTTGTCAGCAAGTCAGACAATTTGGGTCTTAGGAAGCTTTTTCTCCCGGTCCTTCACAGAAGTAGGAGGCAAACATCAGAGCCAAAGAGGGAAAAGTCCATTCTTCTGCAGTTCAGAGGCCACAGAGAGCCCAAGGTCCTTGTTTCTGCCTTGCCTGTGTTGTGGACCCCCCGGGGTCCTGAGGTTCTATCACTAGATAGTAAAAAGAGGCTCCTTCCTCTTCCCCCTAGTCCCTCATTCCTAGACTTAGGAGACACAAGCAAGTAACAGTCCCTCTAAGCTCCCTTCTCTTTACCTCACCCTAGACCACCTTTTTCAAGAGGACTGACTTCCTTGCTGGTTCCCTAGTGTAAGGAACAGGATTAAGGAAATTTTCAATGCCCTTGTCAAAATTACAGTGTATCAATGTAAGAGCCTACTTGCCTTAATAAAAACTTACTAGGAAAACAGAAACATAGAATACTGTAGGAAAAAAAAAATCCCTTAGCAACCCCACCTTATTCTATCTTTCTGCCACTACCATAGGCCAGGCCTTAGTTACCTACAAAGGTCAGAGAACAATAGTTCAGGGTGAAGGATCAAAGATGTTCCAGGCCTCAATGTACCCTGGGAAAGCAGCAGGGTACAACCAAGAGGCCTTACTAATGGGCACGGTGGCTCACGCCTGCAATCCCAGCACTTTGGGAGGCCAAGGTGGGCAGATCACAAGGTCAGGAGTTCGAGACCAGCCTGACCAACATGGTGAAACCCCATCTCTACTAAAAATACAAAAATTAGCTGGGTGTGGTGGTGCGCACCTGTAATCCCAGCTACTCAGGAGGCTGAGGCAGGAGAATCGCTTGAACCCAGAAGGCGGAGGTTGCAGTGAGCTGAGATCATGCCACTGTACTCCAGCCTGGGCGACAGAGTAAGACTCTGTCTCAAAAAA